>NC_056742.1:114106803-114277217 GCF_019279795.1 Protopterus annectens | reverse complement strand
AAAAAGTAGCAAGGGGGGATGATGAAATGATCACAACCAGCTCTTTGGACCAAAAACACAGGTTTATTAAGTAAGCGCTTTTGGAGGGAACGATGTCTCTCCATCAGACCATTTATACATTAAAACAACCTATGAGAAAACGGCTGATTCTAACTAGAAGCTACTCCCCTAATTTAATGCTCACATGCTTTTGAATCTGTGCCCACCTAAGACAGGTTTAATACTGACATTAACATTGATCCCTGGACACCCATGTGCCTGCAATCTCAGTACCCATCGTAGCTCTATCTGTTCTAAATTGTTGGTGTCTCTACCCCTCACATTATTAAAAATGCATTATAACACTCAAACTAAAGCTATGACCTGGTATTCAGTGTTATGTTTGGCAAGTGCATTATTAATGTTCTTTGCCTATTTCATATATATGCCTACTAACTCAATCTCTCAGCTATTGTATAGTCTTGCCCACATAAAAACAAGAGCAAAAATGACATCTAGCCAAATATACTATATATGTAGCACTGCAATCAGCATAAAATCTAGGTTTGAAAGTAAACCATCTTTGGATGATTGAAATCCTGTCTTTGGTTATGACATCTTGCATTACCCAACAGAGATTTACTTGTTGCATTCCATGAAACTTAATGGTGTTGAATAAAGGATTATCTTTCATTCCAGCTGCCTCTGCCAAAGTAAGTGATGTACTAACAGATGTGAGAATGTTTGCATGAAATATAGCGTTAAAGCTGATGCTTGGCACACAATCTTTACCCGGTACATTGACTCACAGGAACCCAAGTGTGTTACTCCTCCGCTACTACCTCATATAGATTTGTGTGTAAGAGCATGTCAGAAACAGCTATGTAACACTCTAAATGCTCCTCATAAAAAAGGCTTTTACAATATGAATTCATTAGAGAAACAAGCACTAGAGCATTTACAAAATATGCAAGAGAAATGTATAAAACCAGCAGACAGTCTCCTGCTCTGGATCTTTTCACTGATCATTGGCTGCTGATCACATCTGTTCCAGATGCTGTCATTTCTAATGTGGTCATGAAGCCTGATTCCCAAGATTTGGCGCAGGCATCACATTTAGAAAACCTCAAGCTTTTTCAGGTTAGGCTTGAGGAGGATCCACATTTCCAATCCATAAAGGAGAACTGGCAAGATCAGTGCCTGGAAAAGGTTAATCTTGTCGGTGAGAGAAGTTTGCCCTCTTCTATAAACACTACTTGAGTGAGGGAAATGCTGCGGTGGCTTGTCCAGTCCTGCTATGGACTACAGCTGTTGATGCCACTTTCTTCTTCTGGACCAGCAAAACCCAGATACTTGAATTTTTGCATTTGTTTGACCTGAATTCCCCCCCGAGTTGAATGGTGGCTTGTGATCCATCAGTTGTCATGACTTTTGTCCACATTTATCCATAGGCCATATGATTGGATGATGTGGGGCGATGTTGTAGAGGCTACATGTGGCCTCATCATCACTGTATGTGAAAATGGTGCTGTCATCGGTGATCATCAGGTCAGTCACAGAACAGGCTTCATCAAATTGGACTCTGCTCTTGCCCTCAAATACTCTCCTCATGATGGCATCCATCACTATTTTGAACAGCAGTGGAGAGACCGCATCCCCTTGATGGACCCCAGTCTGTAGGGTAATCTCTTCAGACAGTTCATTCCAAATGGGCACCTGGGCTGGATGAACCATTGTACAATGTTTGAAGGAGACTGATGACTTTCTTCAGCACATGCTCGGTCTCCAATGTCTTCCACAGAGCAGACCAGTGTATACAGTCAACTGTGGACTTAAAATTGATACAATAACTGGACATTGTCCACACTGGATTCATTCCTCCATTAGCTGATGGATGGTGAAGATTTGATTGCAGCACCCTCTGTTTGGTTTGAATCCAGCCCGTTCTTCCCTGCTGGTTTGCTCATGGTGTTTCGGCAGCCTGGATTGTATGATCTTCATAAAGACTTTGCTGCTGATGGAGAGCAGGCTGATGCCATGGTAGTTCTTGCATTCCATTAAATCAAATCCATCTTTTTTCTTACACACTTTTTTTTCTACTTCCCTTCCAAACCTTTTCTTTTATGCACCTTTAAAATACTTATTCTTTTTCTAATCACTATTATCTTTACTTTTTAGGGGGTGGAGTAGTCAGTTCTCTATTACAGAAGTGGAACTTCTAGGTATTGTATCCGGTGGAAAGGAACATATGATATCACAATGGAAGGCTTTACCTTCTATTATTTCGGAGGTTTTAAATTATCCTGCAAAAAGTAAATCTTTTGAACTCTGTTATATTGGAAAAATTGGATATTATGGTAGTATTTATGCTTTACATTTTCTAAGGAAATGGAACTTTTCTTTTAACTTTAGGAGGGATCATGGCCAAAGAGAAGTATAACATACAGAGAATTAATGTCATAATTTATGTTCACTAAATTTATATTATATTTTGATGATGGTGACAGCTGAACCTTTAACATCTGTTTACTGGAAAGTCCAACTGGGACAGAGCCCATTTTCAGCGGAGGCCCGGGGTGAAATGCTCCAGACCCATGTATTTGGAATGTGGGAGAAAACCCACAAACACAGTGAGGACATGCATACTCTGCACAGAAGGCACCCCCAGCCGAGAATCGAACCAGAGAACCTCTTGCTGTGAGGTGACAATGTGCACAGTCAGCATGTCCTGCTAAAGACATGCTGAAGGTGGATTGGACACACTAAATTGGCCCTAAGTGTGAATGTGTGCATGTGTTTGTCTTCTGTGGATGTTGGCTGGCTGGCAACTCAACATCGTAAAACTCCACTGCCAATCGTTCTGTGGACCATTGTTCTGCTGTGGCGACCCCTAACAGGAAAAGCCAAGAGGAAAAAAAAAAGATGCACCCTTCATTATGAATTAGAATTGCATTTGCAATATTGTTTTTATTTTTTGTGACAAAATGCCTCTACTCTCTTCAATAAATTATTACAGACCACATAATCAAGATAAAAGGCTGAATATGTTTAGGCTAATTTTCCAAATTGATAAACTTCTTTAAAATAAAAATGGCATCCTTGATGAATTTCAAAAATAAATTCCTACAGATTAGTGGGTAATACAGACTAAATTGCTTGCAAGATTAGTCAATAAAAAGAGAAAATATGAATGCAATGTGTGGGAATTCATGATTTTAACTTTGTACTACATTTTAATATTTTAGTTATGTGTGGTTTATGCCTCTCATTATAATGAAAATCAATGAAAACACCAAGTTTGAAGATGAACTTCTTCATTAAGGTGATAAAAAAATAAATAAATAAAACCTAATGACTGGTTTACAAGGTTAACGGACTATGGGGCCCACAAGTTGATACTGTTGCCTTTTTAGCTCTTAAGAGTTTGTGCCACTAGGCTATACTCTTGAGTTTTCTGTTGATGAAAGCTGTAATAAATTATAGATTTAAAAAGGATGAGCTAGGAACTACCAACCTGAATTTCTTACAGCGGCCTCAGAGATGACGTGATGAAGGGCCGAGTATGAGGCTATATATGTACTTTTTACCCAAAAGAAAGCAAATTGTATATTGTAAAGTCATCAGAATTAAGTGAAATAATGCACCATCAAGGTGTATTCACTTGCTCTCTGTCACTTCTCTCATTAAGACACTTAGCAGTTTAGATGGTCTATGAAATTATCTTGGCCTGACAATAGTGTGTGCATTACTTTATCCCCTTCAGAGTTTGGCTCCCTACAGCCAACTGTAATTCTTCTAGGGAATAATTGTGTTTCAGTAATTTGTGCAAGACCGGGACTCTCAAAGGGCTTTGTCTTTGCTTATCAAATGATAAGAAATGGGCCATTAAAGCATGCATTAAAGACATGAAGATATAAAACACAAAAATAAAGGGTAATACAATATTACTAATAGTGAGTCTGCTTTTATGGGACTTTTCTTGCTCTTAAAGTAAGACAAAATGTCTATTAGAACTAGGCAACATACTGCTTTAACATTAAGGTGTGCAAGAGAGACGGATGGCCTAAGGTGCATGACAGAATGGAAATGGTGGGGATCACCATATGAAACCTCACAGGTCTACTTTTACATTGCCCTTTTAACTGGGGAAGAGATACACAACAGCCTTGTTCTGGAGCTCACTCGTACAGCTCCACACCACTGATATATATTTTTGCAAGGAAAGAAGATACTTTACTTCTTTCACTAATTAATTTTAAAGAGAGTTGAAAAAGCCTAGACTCCACCTTGATAACACACACAGGCTTTGGTGCATGCAAAGGTTCCAGTGAGCTGTTAAAGTTTCTTTCTCTACACTCAATGGTCTAGCATAGCATTAGATGACATTCTAAGCACTGTTACTTTCCCTGAATATGGCACCATTTCACCATCCAACATGTGAAAGATTTAGATTTTGCACTTAAGATTTATAGAAGGTTTTGTTCTTAAGAGCACACACTTGTGAACCTAATTTCCTTCTGAACATCTCATGCTACAGCAGTATGTTGCCTATTTTTCAAAGTTATATTTGCTAGACATTTTGTCATTTTAAGAGCAGAAACATCTGCCAAAGTAACCTCACTATATCTTCCATCATAGAGCAGGGCCAGTGGTCACTACATCTGACCTTGATACTACATCTGACCTTGATACTGCAAGGCGTTCTGCCACAAGGCCCTGCTCCTACAAGCTTACTGAGAATTTTGTCATTGTATGATGTAAGCAAATTTATCATGAAGAATCTTGCTGTGTATTAATCTTAACCAGTCAAATACATGTGTGCTCTGTGACTGATGGTTTCTGTGAAATAATATATCCATTCTGATGATCTCTTACTTAGTTGGCCACTGCCCCCCCCCCCTCTTTTTTTGACCAGTAGACTATACTGCATATGTCAGCTATTTAGCCTCAGGCAATGACAGAAAACCTGTTTTACTTTGTATCTCTTTGTTAATTGATATGCATTGGCTGTATAAGGATTGCTCTCTGTTATAATTTGACCTGAGGGGTATTCTTATCACTTTCCTAAAAATAAACAATTACAAATATGTATTGCTGTCCTTTACATTCCTCCTGGCAAACATACAGCTACACTGAAAGATATCCTACATTGGATAGCCATAACATTTCCACAGGAAAAAAATACTACTTGGTGATATGAATGTCAATTGGTTGGACAAAAACTCTTTTAATTTCTTTACATCTAGCATGAACTTATACGGTTTCACACAACTAATTAATAGCCCCACACATTATAGCAGGACATACAATTCCCTATTAAACTGGATCCTAGTAAATACACCACTACAGGTACAATGTCAGACTCTCTCACTGATCATCTCCCAATCTATATGACCAGGCATCTCAAACATCCAGCTAAACAGCATATTTATAAAACAACATGCAACCTTTCAAAGTTTAACCCAGAAATATTCATTACTACACTATCATCTATTAACTGCAACTTCTAAAAATGTTCCCCTTAAAGGATGCTGTAAACTAATTCAATACGAATTTTCTAAATATCCTAAATAGCCTTGCACCTCCTAGAAGGAAGAGACTAAAAATAAATGCAATGCTTCACAATCATACTAAAAAGCAAATAAATGAAGACAAAATATATACTATAACTTTCAGAATAATACTAAACACAGCCCTAAAAGTTTTGAACATCCACTAAAGAATTAATTGTACATCTCAGCCAAACATTCATCCAACCCCTCTCCCAATAACTTGGAACTGCAATACAGTTCAACTTCTATTTTAGGGACAGTACAGCATCTCTAACCAAGGATTCCTCAACATCTAATCCCAACCCTGTCCAACAACCACATATCACAACATCCACTTTCACCTTCAAACCTGTGCCCACATCCTATATAAAACTACTTTTAAACTTTAACCATGCTCTTCTTCAGCTGATGACCTTCCAAGTGAGTACCTAACAATAGCAGCTAATAGCAATGCCTTTCCTATCTCAGTCCCTATAAAGAGGTCAATTCAGGAGTTCCACATTCTCTGGAAAAAGTCAAACATTATTCCTCTGAACAGAGGAGGAAATTCAAGTCTTCCATACAGTTTGTCTCAGCAAACTATTTCAAATGTCCTCACTAGGTCTCTCACAGCCCGCATTTCTGTGGTTCAAATGATACTTGCCCAATAGGTATCAGGTCAGTCAAATGGCACTCGATACTCTCCTTACCGCACAGTCACCACTAGTGTGCCACAAGGCTCTATCCTGGGTCCCCCTCTTCTAACATTTTCACCAACACACACTGTACATTCACACAAAAGCCACCTTAATACAATATGCAGATTATTCCACTCATTTGCACATTTGACATGACATGTTGCACCTCCAAAAAGTACTCAGGGAACCTTTAACAGCCACTGAAACATGGCTTCATAAATCACACCTCAAACTCAACCCAAAAATAGACCAAACTACTACTTTTTCCCCAAATCCCTCTCTCATGAAAAAAAAATCTTGATAATACAACCACTGAAGTCACTCCTCATAGCAATTTATTAGGGTGATAGTGGATGATAAGCTTACAGTTGACTTGCATATACAAAACTGCATAAGAAAAACTTGTGCTTTACACAGCCAAAAACTCTCTCACAGACACAACTACAGTTGCCACTGCTTATCTCCTTCCCCACACTTTTATGGCACTCCAATCCTTACTAACCTCCAGGCTTCAGAAAAAATAAAACTTGAATAATGCTATAACAAAGTTGCTAAATCTGCAGCAAATACCCCTTTCAAAACCCACCACTGCATGGCACTAAAAGCCAGCCTAAATTGGTTGTAAGTGCCTCATCAATTAATATACACACAGCATCTTACCACCTATAAAATTATCCAGCATCCATCTGCCTGTCCATCATTAAAAAGGGTCTATATTAAATCACCAAACGCTTAAAAAAGCAAATGGTGATTGATCGAATTTATGTAAGCAAAAGCTTAAAATATTGAAGCAACAGAAACCTGAATGTTTTCCTAAGGAAAGAATTCGGTTGTCAGTTTGTTGCTTTGGTATTTTCAGTGCTGTGGTGGAAAGTTACAGGTCGGGTTCAGGTAAGTGTGCAATTGTGTGGATGTGAGTGTTAGGGTGGGTTAGGTGAGTTAGGGTTAGGGCGCGGGTTAGGTATGTGTGCGACTGTGTGGACGTGAGGGTTAGGGCGGGTTAGGTGAGTTAGGGTTAGGGAGTGGGTGAGGTGAGTGTGCGATAGTGACGGACCTTAGGGTTAGAATTTGGGTTAAGTTAAGTGGATAGTTAGTGGTGTGTGTATAGTTTAGTGTAGGGTTAGGTGTCAGATTTTAGGTGTATGTGTGTGGACTGATGTTTGTTTGGTGTGCTTGTGTTGTGTGTATGTGTTTTGGAACAGCGATTTTTTTTCCCTAGGAAAAAAAAAAAAATCACTGTTCTGACAGTTCGAGATTGTAAGCTTTCACTTATATAGGGTCGATTAATCACTGTTCATTTTTTTAAATGTTCGGCGATCTAATATAGACCCATTAAAAGAACATTCTACACAACTATGTTCCCAGTTGGTCAATGTGATCCAGTGACCAAAATCTCCCGTCTACAAACCTATCAAATATTCTGGGCATTTTCTGTACTCATACAAGGTTGCTAATGTCTGGAACTCCTTACCTGTGTCTATCAGGTCAATACCCTCCCTCCCCATCTTTCAAAGCCACTCCGAAAGACTTCCTAGCTAAAATCTATCTGTTCTTGCTCAAAACCAGGATAAACTACTTCCCTAAATGTGAACAAGTACCTTTTCATTCCATATACTTCATTACTCTCCCTTCTTCATTTACTTCCTTACTTCTTTCAAATTCTCTTCCCTGACTTTCTCTCTAAATATACCATAAGCCAGTTTTTCCCTCACTTCATACTGCAATTCCTGTTTGTATTAAACTAACTCACCTTTAATTTCTCTACAAACTGTCTAAAATTTCTATACATGTTGAATATCATATAACTTGTATCTATACTTAATCAATGTTTTTATATTATCACTAATTTGTTATAAAGTGCAGATGTTTTTGCTTTATTTTTGAAAGTTGTAAAATTATTGTATAAATAAATATTACTCTTTGTTCTGTGTGTCAGACAAAAGGTTCTGTTTTTTTTAATTACTGCATAAGAGGGATCAGAAATTTCAATAAATGGTCTGATTTAAATGTGGGTGACTTTTTGGGGAAGATAAGGGGGGTTTACAGGTACAGCCAATTAAATGTTTCCCATTATCTTTAATCTAGATAAAAAAGTTGGACCAAATCTTAGTATTTTATTCTAATGAGGAGGCAATGACCACCTATTCGGTATCAATCAGGACACCCTTCTATTGGTGGTTTCAGATTCCCTATGGCCCTTATTCCCCTTGCAAATTAATAAATGTTCTGAAAATGTAAACAATGTTAGACTGGAAGAAATCTTTGAATAAAAATGCGCATCTAAAATAAAGCAGTTTCAGTGGTACTGGAGCATTTGTGTGATTCTTTGGTAAGCTACCATACATCACAGAGGTCAAGGATTTTTTGTCCTGAGAGAATCAGTAAATCTTTTGAGTTAAATTACTTTATTTTTATAAACAGTTCACAGGCTCCAAATAACCTTAACACTTTTTTTTTTTGGTTTGTACTTTGCATCCCTCACAAGGAAAGTTACAGGTAGTTGAGAGTTAGCACACTATATTGTGAATCTTTGAATATTGGTAAAGGCAGGAATGCTGGGATGAGAAGGGCAAAGCAGAATGTGCAGAGGTGGAAAAGTGATTAGGGGTGGTTTAAATGAAGGAATAGTTTGGCCTAAGGAGTGGTCAGCAGTCTTCTGGGGACAGAAGATTCCAGGAAGGATGATCAGGAAGAGGGGGTAGCAGCATGTACAGTTGTTTAGCAGACACCAGCACAAGTCATGGTTCAGTCAAGAAGCATTTTTTTTCAGTCTGTTATTAAAAAAATAAATAAAAGATGTAATCTACTGCATTTCATTTTCACTGTGTTTAACAGTCCATTACATTTCACTGCACTTACTTCAGACTTCCAGAAAGTTTTACAGTACCTGTGCACTTACGTACATTACATTTCACTGCACTTACTTCAGACTTCCAGAAAGTTTTACATTACCTGTGCACTTACGTATCTGGCAAACCATTCCCTGCCTTTGCCATTTTCACCAGTACAAAGTTCTCCAAATCGTGCCTTCTCTTCTTGGTCTACATCTTCCCTGAAATCAGACAAAATACTGTCAAAGAACTTACTGGAGGTGATCAAAATGCATCTCTTTCAAATACTGCAACATTATCAACATGTGACAATACATATTCTAAATTTTTATTTTATATAGCCATAGTATCAAAATGTAAGCCATACCCTCTTGAAACTTGCAAGAAGGTTGTATCAAATACATTATACAGCAGCTGACACTGTTGTAGTATTGGCTCTTGTCGGCATGATCAGTTTAATCCCACATTCAAAATACAACAGCTACATGGGGCAGTCGGCAATATCTTACTTTATTTTGTAGGTATGTGGATGCAACCTGCTACAAGCCTTGCATTTAAAAAATAACTTGGAAACAAAAATAAATTAAAATAAAATAAAATTCAAGTAATCTATAGAGATAGGTGTAACTGCATGATTGCATATGACACATAATACATGCAATTGTCCTGGCCAGTGTAAATGTAGTGCAATTAAAGTAATAGACACTGACCATAAAGGTGAAAGTGTGAGAAAAGTTAGGGCTATGGGAATAAATGGGACTGATGCTGCAGATGGTAAGAATGCTCAGTATAGCAAAACCCTCCCATGCTGCCAAACTCTACCCACAATTCCAAAGAATACTGCCCACTAGAAAACTCCAATTCTAGATAAAGCAGTATGAAATGCAACTGAAAAACAAAGGCTGGATGCTTCCCACAGCCGGAGAGCTTCTGTATATATTAGTACCTTGCTTTAGAAAAATGTAGCAACTAAGAAACACCATATAAACAGAAATAATTACTTATAACAGAATTCCTTTGCTTCAACCTTTACTGACATTTTTTTAAATTACCAGACACGTTCTTGAATTGTGCAGTTTTTAAAATTCCATCCAAATAGACATTTCACTGTGTGACAGTAAATATAATGTTTTGGTGGATTTAAAAGAAAATTACACCTTCATATTTAGCAAAAAAAAAAGCTAACATAGCAACTACACGCACCACTGAAGAACTCGGCAACAGGCACTTACTTTAGCAATCCTATTTTTGAGTATCCCTAACAGCATGTAAAGTACATATTGTTCAAAACAATTAAATGCTGCAAAATGGTATGAGATCATTAGTATTGACCAACAGCTTTTAGAAAAGCTAATGCCAGCTGACTGAAGGAATGATGACAATGCAGTCAAACTATGACCAATTCCCCATCCACCAATGGCAGAAAAATCTCAGGATTCTCATGGAACAAAAATATACTTTTACTTAAAAGCACAGTTCTCAAGTTCCAGAAGCCATATAGATTACATGCTAAAAAAGCCAGAGAATAAATCTGCACACTTTTTAGATGGCTATATTAGGGATGAAGGACAGATAGAGCACAGAAATATAAAGAAATCCTTTCAAAGAAAGGAAATGTCTACAGTAAATGTTTTTCCTCACTCTGGAAATACACTGGAACATGTTCTATATGTAGACTTAAGAACAGCGGTCATACTTAGGGTAGATAGAGGATGGTAGGAGACAAAACTTACGTTTACAGGAATGCAATGCTAAATATAACCTTTTTAACACTGTTGGTACAAGATGTGTGTACCATCCCATACATCCGAAAAATCACTGTCACTACAGATAGACTGAAGGCCATGTGTGACATATCTGCAGTTTTTCCAACAACTTTTTGAGAAAGGTCAACCCTTTCCAGCCTCATTACTGTTAAGAAAATACTGAACATAAGGGAATCATGTTGATTAACTGAAAACAGTTGCACCAAATGTTGATAGACCAGAAAAAAAAACTGCCAAAGCAATTTTTGGTGACTATTGGAGGTAATTTGTCCTCCTCAGTACCCTCTCTGTGGGGCAACACCCCCAAAACGTATACTTACCTGCTCTGTAGTCTCACATCAGCAGAGATGAGAGACCTTCACTGCTATTGATGCTTTAGCCAACATTCGCTGTAATTGCTACTACCAGACTGACTTGCTCCCAATATAAGTAACACTAAAGAGTTAAGCTTGATGCAAACAGTACAACATTGCTTTACTTCAAGACTGCATAGTCAGGTCTATGGCAACAAAGTAATTTGCCATCTGTGTACAGGAAAAGAATAAAGCCCTGATTGTGACCTAAGCAAACTGAGACTGAACAGAAACATATACACTGGGGAAGCTGGAGAGGAAGGGGATATTGACCAGTTCATGCTTGATTACTTATCAAAAGAATGAAATAAGGCGGTTTGGGCAGCTAAAAAGCCAGCACTTCATGGAAAATTGGATATATGATAAGCAATATTATAGTCTATAAACATGCAAGGTGTAACAAAGCCAAGTACTTGTGCAATATCCTTGCAAATATACGTTTGGAAGCATGCATGCTCGGGGGGGGGGGGGGGTAAGTACTGCAGGTCATGCTATGGAGTGAGCAGACACTCAAACACAAGGGCAGGGTTAGGAGCTAAAACCAGGAAATGCTGCTATAACTGATAGCCATCAGGAGCTTAACTCTCACTGCCACACTGGACCATAAACTGAGGTGCTGTAAAGCAAATTCCCTCTGGAAAAAAACTCCTACACAAGGTCAAACTGGGTGCCAATATCCAAGAAAATGGAAGAAATGAATTTATCCCCAAGGTTTCAGGTATGGCATGATGGTAAGGGAAATGTAAAAAAAAAAAACACTTTATGCCTCCCCGCAAAAAAATGACTTTGCTGCATTGTAAAAAAGCAGGTAGGGTTTTCATCCCTGCACACAAAAACATGTACACCTGAAATAATAATAATTCAGTTTACTACATTACTTTCCTATTAATTTGCAGTCCTAAGCAAGATAACACTTTCTGCATTATTACTTTACTATTAATTCAGAACTAAATACATACATTCATTGGTCATCATCCCTTTGCACTTAGACTCCAAGTAAAAGTATTTAACAGTTAACATGTTAAGAAGGCAACAATTTCTGTGGCCTCCCTTGAAACAGGTCCAGGCCTCCCAGATAGGCTTGCCCTCTTTATTAGAGAAATGCTGGTCTGTGCTATTTTGCATTGGAGCATTCAGGAAAAAAGAGAGTGATGACTGCAGTGCTCAAATTGAACTCCTGGCCCTCCTTCCAACGGATTCTTTGTCACAAGACACAGTCTAGTTCAAACAACAGAGCTTGTAACTGAAGAAAAGCAGCTCACAGAAATGGGCATCTGGAAAACATTTTACAATGCAACAGCCTTCAGATCTGCTGGAACTACTGGTTTAAAAAAGTGGACACTAGATAACTGAACATTGCAGCTTAACTAATAATCACTGACAAGTGAGTGGAGAGGTGAGTCAGGCTGACATCACCTGTTCCAAAAGTACATAACTGCTTCCCACCATGAGCTTAGATATTCCAAAACACTTTCTTTCAGTCGTCTCACATCAGGACTGCAGGTGAGCATGAGGTTTCATTTGTTTCTGGCAGTACTATAAGCCATGAATACTGACTAATTTCTAAGAGCCACAACATGTCCCGAGCAACCTGTGTTTTCCTAGTGTACCAGTTTATGCAAGGTTCCAATGACTTACCGCTGCCTGGATGTACTGCAACTCTGAGATCTATTTCTTGGGTGTAGCTGATAGGCATTTTGCATTGGGGGATGTTAGGATTTGTTTTAATTTGTTTGATGTTGGCAGTTTAATTATTTGAACTGCTGCTGCTGCATTATGGCTTGTAATTTACTACTGGGTAATACACTACCTATTTAAGGATGTTTTTTTACTTGTCTTTAGTTATATAGCATTGAAGTTGTATATTTAAGTAAGGAGGGCCACAGTACCCCCAACATGGAGCCTGTTTCATTTTTACTTCCCATCCAAAGCTCTGTTATACTGATGTATTGATACTGTGGAATACCACTGAAGTCTGTATGTTCAGTTGTTTACTTATTTGACATTTGTAAATTGGGTTAGTCCATCTGAGCAGAAGCCCATTTTTGGTGGAGACCCGAGGAGAAAAGCTCCAGAATTACACAAAAAAAGTACAATATAAAACAACAGTATCAAAACACAAAAGATAAGTAGTTCGAAATATAATTTAGCTCAAGTTACATTCATGGATTGAATCAAATGTTTGCAGAGGTCACTGAGCTTATCGCCTTAAAAAATTACTTTGTTGGCTTATATGTAATCTGACGCCATAGTAAAGCAAATCTCTTAGGATCATAGGAGGTTACTAGGTTAAAGGCCCCAGGGCCCTTACAAGCCTAGCCAAGTTCAACCCATGTTCCCAAGGGTTCCTGATTCAAGCAGACACTAAAATCATTACCTATTACCCCTGTCCAAAATGGACACAGGTGGAACTTCCAGGGAGAATTTCTAGTTACCCATCCAATCGTCCAAACTGTGTTTAAATGGGCCAAAGAGGGCTTTGTTTAACATGAATAGGAAGCTTGTTCCAAAAGTAGGGCAACCTCTGAGACAAATCTGTCTCTCCAGCAAGTTCTGTTGATATCACATATCAGGTTAAGGTCCTTTCAGCAAGTGACCAGTGTGCCATTTAATTTGCAAATGTGCATTTTCATTAAAGCTGGTTCAGAGATTGCTCTATATGCAAGAAACAGGTTGCCTCTGAGCAGTCTGTATGACACAAGTGACAATGATTTTAGTCTGTCCACATAAGACAGATCTTGAAGACCCTGAATTTTCTTTGTAAGGAACATTTGTGGTCTCTTCAATTGCTGCAGGTGTTTGGAAAGGAACATACCAGAGGGAGCACTGTACTCTGTTACTGGTCTGATGAGGGAAGAGTACAGGGAGATTTATAGCCTCTTTTTCTGGAGGGAATGACCTTACTTACGAGAAGAACAATATATAATGCCCTTCTTACCACTGTGGAGACATGGTGATCAAAGTTAATGTTGCTCTCCACCTGTGTGCCCAGATCTCTCACCACTGATTGTGTGCTTGGGGTACTGCTACTGATGTGGTAGTTTGCAGGAACATCGCCCTTGTCAAAGGGACTGATGCATTTTTTGTGTTAAGTTAAGGCCATGACTTTGGCACCAGTCATTAGTCTGCGTAAGACTTTCTTGCAGGATGTTGACATCGCTAGGGGTTTAAATGTTCACTCCTAGTTTGTAGTCACCAGCAAACTTTGTCAGCCAAAGTCCTTTAGTTTTAGCCTGTACTTCGGAGATGTAGATTCCAAAATCAGCAGGGGTCCCAGAACCGATCCCTGTGAAACACCACTGGTTACAGGCCTGCTGAAGGAGGTGGAGTCCCCTATTTTGACTATACGAATTTTATCAGTGAGCCAGTTTACAACCCACCTGACAATATATGGGTTGATACCCAGCTGGGTGAGTTTATCAATGAGGCCTGAGTCTGGGATTGCGTCAAAGGCCTTGGCTAAGTCTAGGGAGGCTGTATGCACAGATTTCCCCTTGTCTAGGGCTTTAGTGACCGTCTCAAAAAAGTCCACCAAGTTTAACAGGCATGATCTCCCCTTGACAAAGCCAAACTGGGTGAGGTCAAGCATTTGGAGATTTCCTGTATCTTTGTTAATAAGGTTCATGATGACTTGCTCCATGGCCTTGCAGATAAGGCTGGTCAGGCTAATGGGACTGTAGTTCCCAGCATCCATGGATGCACCTCCTTTGTACAAAGGGATGATGGTAGCTGTTTTCCATTCCACTGGAATGAAGCCAGTGCTTAGGCTGTGATTGAAAAGCCTGCTAAAAGGTGACACTAATGCCTGTTGAACCCATGTAGAACACAGCCTGGGATGTTGTCTGGTCCCATACAGGCTGTGTTTTTGGCCTTGGAGAGGGCATTTAAGACCTGCTCCTCTGAGATACTAGGCACAAGACAGGTGTTAGGGATGCTTTGGGGTACATGTGGCAGGGACAGGGGAGTGAAGTTTTCATTGAACTTGTCAGCTAGCAGGTTTTCTATATCCACAGGTTCTATATATGTAGTACCACTAAGAGTTCAGTTAAAATCTGGGCCTTACCATTGAGGTTACAGATGTAACTAAAGAACGCATTCTGGTTAATCCTTGTTTAGGAAGCTAATTTGGATTTGTAGTTAGCTTTGGAGGACTTTGCTAGGAGTCTTATTTGCTTGTTTAAGTTGAGGAGGGAGTGTTTCCAGTTTTCAAACCATTCCTTCCTACTCTTAGACAGGAATTCCTTTCTCCTATTGTATAGGCTATTAATGGCAGTTGTCCACCAGGCAGGTTTGTTTTTCCTTGAAGATCTTGCTTTGGTTTTATCAGGTACGGTACAGTCAATACAACTGTACAGGTGCTTGTACAAAGCATTGGTGTATAACTCAGCATAAGTGTCTGTTCCATCTGTGGTGGGGAGGGGCTATGTAGCTATTTATGCCATCATGTAAGAGGTTGTAATTGGCCTTGAAGTTCTTTAATCTAGCTATTGCTAAGGTGGGGGGAGGGTTGTGTGATACTTATTTCTAGCAAGACTGATTTGTGGTCAGATCTCACCAGGGATGGCCACACAATGGAGGTTGGTGCAGTGGCATGACTGAGCTCTCGGACTATGTGTCTCAGGCAGATATGTCCCTAGTCCTAAGTAGAATTTTACCTTTACCTAGAATGATGCCTCAATACAAACAGAAAACTAACTGGACTGATTAAATACAACAAAGGCAATTACGAGGTCAACATAGGCTCTCAGGCTAAAGAGGACCACAAGGCCTTCTACAGCTATTTCCAAAACCTCAAAGACAGCATGCAACATTGTGCTGTACTGGAAGTAAATGGCACCACCTTCACTGAATACAGTGACATAGCAAACCTGCTGACTGATAAATTCAGCTCAACCTTCACCTCTCACTCTTCCCCTGCCACCCCGGGAAATCCCTAGTAGTATAACCCACACACACACACACACACACACACACACACACACACACACACACACACACACACACACACACACCTATTAGCAGGGAGCAGGTTATGTCAGTGCTTGCGAAGATCAAAAACACAACTTCTCTAGGGCCTGACAATATCCATGGCAGTCTCCTAAATATCCTGAAACATAACCTATCAGGACCACTTGATTCACTTTTCAACTACCGCCTCAAAACAGGTTAAGTGCCAAGAGAATGAAGGCTGGCAATGGTTATCCGCATTCACAGGGGTGGATCATCAACTGACCCCAGAAACTACAGACCTATTAGTTTAACCTGTCTAATAAAGCAAAGCCATGGAACACATTTTCATGGAAATGATCAACAATGATATTAGCAACGTAAAGACACTGGACACATTCCCAGTTTAGTTTTGTCAGGGGAAGGTCTTGCCTACTCAACCAAGTAGACTTTTTTTGAGAAAGTATCTAAGGGAAGGGATGAAGGGAAAATGATGCACATCACCTACCTAGATCTAGGTCTCAGTGAACTGATGCTCATGAACATGCCACAGACCTGTGATCAGTAGATATTAACTGGTATACATTAAATTCACTGCACAGGTAAGAGTATTGTTAGGCATAATCCAAACCACACATCCTGTGAATGTGTTCATTGAATTCATGAACATTATGCTGGGAATAATTACTATTGTAAACTGTAAGACAAAAACTGTTAGAAAGTTATACTCATTTGATGAAAGAAATTAGTTGTAACAATATAAGGCTTAATTATAAGGCCTTGTCCACAACAAAACAACAAAAAATAGGACTCTGGCACCAGGGCCTGCCATAGCTCAACTGGTGCCCTAGGCGAAGTAGTACTCCGGTGCCCCTTAAGCCCCACCCATACCATGCTCATGAATCACCCCTATAAGCCACACCCACAGGTCGGTCACTACCCAGGAAAGCCACTCCAGCCATTTCCTTCATTTAAATGCATATGAAGAAAAGATACCTTGTGATGCAGTTAAACTGAAAGTGAAGGACAGTGGAATTTTCCTTTAATAAACCTGCTTTATCAGTTGCCCCTTCACATATATTTTAGTATAAAAGTCACGTCCTCAGAAAATTGAAACTCACATGCCTTATTTTCAAAGAGTTGCTTAAGTTTATTTTAATTTACTTTGGGGTAGGCGAGTGAACCTTACAGCTCAGTGAAAGTAGAATAGCAACCTCCCTCCTCCATGTGTACAGTAGCTTAAGCTTGAATAGCACAAACACATATAGACATTTGCTAAACAATAGAGTCTCACAATGAAAACAGACTTGGCATGAGCAATAAACTTCTCTGCCATTGAAATGGCATGAAAATCCACATTCATAAAAATGCATCTGGCCAGTGGAGGCTTAAGTTTACCTTTGGGCTTATTTTCAAAACGGCCTCCTTGCTCACATTTTTTGGACCATGCATACATGTATGTGTTCTTTGATTCACCTTCCTGATTGTATTAAATTACATTCCTTGTATAATTAAGCACCCCTTTGTTAGTGTGTTTTTTAAATTTGTAGTTTTGAACATTTTTCCAGTAAGCAATAAAACAAAATGCATGACCCAGTAATGACCAACCTGTCCATTTCAAAACATTTTAACCATAAAGAGGGGATGGAAGTGTGACCTCATGGTTATGGCGTTTGCCTTACAAACACAAGGTGCAGAGTTTTGAGTCTTACAAGGGATAATAGGCTAGGCTTAAAATGGCTCACCAGGGCAGTTAGCTTAGTACTAATCTATGAACCTATAAAAGGCCACTCAAAGTTATGTCATTACAATCCACAAGTCAATAAGCACAATCTCTGCAGAAGTAAAAAGTTCATCCAAATAATTCTACATTAAAGAGATTTTTTTTAATAATGAACAGTCTGTTACTGGCAAACAATTTTACATTTCAGTGTTTCATCTACCAATTCACTGCCTACTGCCCTTGAAGAATTACTTTCCTACGTTACACAAAAAAAAATGGTAAGCTGGTAAAATTGCAATAGGGAATAACTGAGAAACTGACAAGTTCATAGTTACTAGGCATCTTATACAAAAGAGGACACTCTCAGGAATGCAAAACCCATATCCCCATGTAAAATCAGCAAGCAGTGCATTACATACATGCCTCCATACCTGTCAATCTCTTAGTACATGAACGCTGGAAAAAGCCTGGAACAGTGTGTGTGTGTGTGGGGGGGGGGGTGGCAAAAGAGGGACCGATTATAAATATTGCTCTTGTAGACTTAGAAAGTTGCAGGGTCGCTGAAATCATCCAGTATTAGGGTGAGACAGTTTTGTGAAGAAATAAGATGGCAGATAGGATTGGGTCTTTCATGGCTTAAAAAGGTGAGACACAAGTCAAGTCAGTGCAGCTGGTAGACTGTTGAGTATAAGGAATGTCATGCTCATCAAACCAGATAGTTGAAGGATTTAAAGCCTTTCACTTTCTTGGACAGAAATCTTTGGAGTCTTTCCAGTTGAGCAGTATGCTTGCTTTTGTACAATTCAAATGGATAATTATATTTGATGATGGGTCTGATACGGAAAGACTACAGTGGTAGGGTGATGCCGTTGGATCTTGACAATATTCTCCTGGAAAGGAACTTGGTCAGACAGAGGGATTTTCTGACTGTGGTAGAAACATGATGGCTGAATGAGAGAGACAGAGTTGTCCACATAAATAGCCAGATTTCTTGTGAATTCATCTGTCTGAAGAGAAGTATCATTTATGAGGTGGGGGCAACTTGGACTTTATTTGTTTGTCAGTCATCATCCTTGCTTGCATAACTCCTGATGCTCATGATCATATGAGTTTTAAAAGTTCTAACAGGAAATAAGCAGGCATGCATTAGGTCAAGCTAACCTAGAACATAGGAAATGTTGCATTGTAGACCTGTATGGGCATTTCAAGATCACTTGTGTCATGCTTTTTTCTAGGAGATGATACTGGATTAAGGATAAAGTAATTGCAGGCAGCATTTCCTAAATGTCTGATCTGGTAAGTTGAGCAGTGGATGTGCCAACCAGGTGGAGCCACAAATTAGAGTAATCAGATAGAGGTCAAATTAGGATACAGGTTCCACAACCAGGTTCAATGCAACCAAACCACACTGGAACACCAAGTCCAAGGAATGTCCTTTTACATGAGCGACACAAGCAACTATCTGAATCAAGCCAAGCCCTCCATCTTATAATGGAACTTTGTGGTGAGCTGGTGATTTCCATCACTGATCCAAAATTTAAAGCTGTCCAAAACTAACCATTTATGCTACTTGGAAGAAGTCTGATGAGGAAACTGGTGAAGTTTTGTGAGCTAAATCCATATTACTCAGAGAACAACAGACCATGTATTAACCTGCAGTTTATTTCTGCCCTACATATACACTAAATGAACCGGTGACCTCATTTGTTATCTACATCATTTCAAATCCAGTTCAAAAACTGCTGACATAACCTTTGCTTATATATACATATATATATATATATATATATATATATATATATATATATATATATATATATTTATATATATATTTTCCATCTTTGGTCTTGGACAGCAGAGAAACCCAGAGGGATAGTAGTTGCTAGGTTAGTCTATTAGTTATCAAGTCACTTATCTGTTATGATGTAAGGCTAACCCTGCATCCCCAATCCATCAAAAACCACAGCTGAATGCTGCATGCCGACCTGGCATTCATCAACAGAGTTCAAGGTTACCTTCCTGACTCATGTAACCAAGGCTACTGCTGCTGCAGTTGTGGTCATTTGAGCATCTACACTACTGTTTAAGGTTAACATGTACACCTGTACTGTTTATGGCAATGGGTTCAGCAATTATTACAGTCGGTTAAAAATAATCCCGATTTAATTCGGACTTATCCACACACTGTGCTAAACCTTTCTAAACTCTGGTGGTAATTCATGATGTTGTTAGAAGACGTGCTGAATGCTGATTACGCTTTGGTTTTGTACTCAGAGACTGGAATGCAGCAACTCTTCCTCGTATATGTTTTTATTTTCAAGAAGTATGTCCCTGCATGTTAACTGGCTGCATGGTAACCCACTGCACAGACAACAATAGTATAGTGTTTGCGAGCAGTAGTTACGAGTGTTGACTTATGACTCGTCACACAGTTGAACTCCGGTCCATAAATTGCGCCCTGCTTAAGTGGGGGAGGGCGCAACTGTTGCTAGCCTCTCGGTGGTGAAATTAAAAAAAAAATGTTGTTTTTCAGCTTTTCTCGATTAGTGGTCATCACACAGCAGAACTCCGGTCCGTAAATTGCGCCCTTTTGAGGGTGGGGAGGGTGCAATTGCTAGCCTCTATGGGCGGCAGTGAAATTTTTAAAAAAATAAATGTTGTAGTTGTCTCTAAGGCTTTTCCCGGTTAGGGGGTCATCACAACAGAACTCCAGTCCGAATTGCACACTTTTGAGGCCGGCCTGTACGGCGTCCTAGGCGGTCGCCTAGTTCGCCTATGCCTAAGGCCAGCCGTGCCTGGCACAAGCACAATCCAAGAAACCAAAACCACGGACGCCTTCTCAAACTTGAACAAAGCCTTTTATTGGAGAACCAAAAAAGTTAAGCGCTTTCATCTGCATAAATCAGCTGACTTCATCAGAACAGTAAAAATTCTATTAGCTTCAGCATTTATACCTTTTAAAATCATCACATGGTGCAATCAATTAGTAAACACATTAAACGGTGAAGCATTTAACGTGCCAAGTACAAAATACATAACTGTTTAGTACTGCTTAGAATCATATACAACTAAATCTATTCCTATAATACCAATTATTTACAACTAAAGCAACTCAAGAATATTACTTTTGAAAACTTAGTTGCAAAATAAAAACAGACCAATGTCTGTTTATAAAAACATCATGTTTTATATGAACGCAGCTTTAATAAGCTGCTTAAATTAAGACAATCATTTAGCCCAGGGAAAGAAAGGGCATCCAACCTCACTTGCCAAAATAATTCTTTAAATTCGAGGTGGTCTTCCCATGCCCCCCCCCCCCATAGGGTCCTGTAGCACTCTTTCTATCACAAGAAACCTAAACTCATGATATTTATCTACATGTTGAAATAGTGCACACGTGTTGCTACAGGTTCTAATATCCCTTAAATGTTCGTAAATCCTTTCTTTAAATCACCTTTTGGTTTTAGGCGATGTAAAAACCCCTACATTT
The DNA here is from genome assembly GCF_019279795.1 of Protopterus annectens. Classification (NCBI taxonomy): domain Eukaryota; kingdom Metazoa; phylum Chordata; order Ceratodontiformes; family Protopteridae; genus Protopterus; species Protopterus annectens. The sequence continues at coordinate 114,255,899 of NC_056742.1, read as the reverse complement.
CATGCACAAAGCAGCATACACCACTCCTACAGTACACCAAGAAAATTTACACTTTGGTCTAATAGTGGTATAATTGATTTTGATTTTATCAGTACTAAGTATAAAATTACATTGTGCACAAAGCCCACATTTCTTGGTACTTAAGCCACTTACTGAGGGAACAACAAGAGCCTTTCTTTCCAAAATATTTTTAATAGTAGCCCCTCTTCTACAAATGGCCACAGACTTCATAGTCTTCTTTGTGTCCGTACTAACTGGTCCATACAGAAAGATACTCCCCATCACTGTGGAAAATATCCTACATCATACCACTGTGGAAAATATCCTACATCATACCACTGCACAAAGTCGGCACATCTAGAGTTTAATAACTACAGACCCAGACCCATAGTGATGCTCTCCCCCTCTCCAAAGTATTACAGAAATGCATCCATATACAGCTGATGCAACTAACCTCAAATAACCTGCTCTGAGAAACACAACATGCCGGCCACGATGAGCACAGAGTAGCAGCTTTTCTTATTAGCTCTGCCTCTACAGAACTTTGACAGGAAATATTGATAAAAACTTCCCTAATAATAGTATTTTTTATTTTTATTAACTCTTAAATATATATTAGGGTAGTATATAAAAAGTTTTCAGTAGATTTTAATTTTTCCTGTCAAAATTGCACTTGGAAGTACTACAGCAAAAGAACAGGAAGAGCTTCACTAAATCTTCTCATCAAGAGACAACTATCAGAAAAGAACTACAGTCATTACTAACTACTATTCAAGAACTAAATGTTAAAATAGACAAAATGGATACAAAACTGACAATTTTAAAGAAAAGATGTACTCACCAAATGGACATTCTACATGAAGATTTATTGCAACAAAGGAAACAGATTTCTGGAATGGAAATTGCATTAAGTGATATGGACAACAGAATTCAGGAAAGTGAACATAATGTTGAATTCCTGTTAAAACAAAATTCTCTTCTTCAGACAAAGATTGATGACCTTGAGAATAGGTCCCGTAGGAATAATGTGAGAATTTTTGGCTTACCGGATAACATAGAGGGAAATAATATGGAAACATTTTTATCTTCCTGGTTGCCTGAAGTCCTAGAACTCCCAGAGGCTCTTTCATATGGTATTGAAAGAGCCCATAGATCAATGGTAACATCTAAAAACACCAAGAGTAATTCCACTAAATCTGTTATTGTAAAGTTCCTGTCAGCCCATGATAAGGAAATGGTATTAAAGACTGTGTGGGCAAAATCCCCAATCAAACTGAAGGACAATATTATATGCTTCGATAATGACTATTCTTCAGTATTATCAAAAATGAAAATCTTCTTGCCTTTAGTCAGAGAACTAAAAAAGAATAAAATAAAAACCCATTTGCTTTTTCCTGCAAGAATGAAAATATTTTATCAAGATGGTTTCAAAATTTTTGAAGACCTAGACATTGCAATTACATATATAAAAATCAATAACATTCTGCATAAAGTAGATGAAATGGAGTGGGCCAGTCCTAGTCTTAAAAGAAATGCTGAGAACACTTGGAAAACATTTGACCCTAAGAAAAAAATCAAAAGATGAATCATAACAAATTACATATTTGCACTTGATTCACTCTGTTGGGGAAATGAAACCGGACATCCAGGTGAGTTTTTGGTATTATATTTAATATAATGTAGTTTATCTTTAATATAATGTAGTTTAGTTAACTACATAGTAGTTCTTTTTGATTTGTTGAATAGTCGTTTGTTGGGATTTTTTTTGTACTGTGTGATTAAGATCAAATATGTTACTATTTATTAGTTTGAATTCCACGGATGCAATGAACCTTCTAACACAGATATCTACACTTCCGGATATTTTGTTATGGTGCTTATCATTAGGAAGTGTATTTGTGTATTTTGATTTTGGCTTTTACAGTGGTTGAAAACTTTTCTTTACTTAGAATTGCTATATTTGTTTTCTAGATGATTTATGGTTATTTGTTAGGTATGGGAAACTTGTGTGATAACCCAATATTTACAGACTTGCTGTACTTGCGATTATACATCTGACCCGGGATGCGAGTAAAAATGTGGCTGGCATAATGGTATAGGAATGTTGTCATCTCTGAGATGTTGATACATTTGTTTGGGGGCTCTGGTTTGGTGCTGTTGCACTCTAGTGATATTTGTAGTGTTGTTTGTATTAAGTTTAATATTTTAGTGCCTGTTGTACTTTGGTCGGAGATTAACCGGAGAATTTGATTGGTGATAATGAAGCTTTGTTTGGTAGTTGTCATTGCTTCATGCTCTGTATGTGAAACTTTCCCATCTTTCTCAGTACAGAAAGAGTCTTGAGACATTGCCATACATGCAGTTAATTAATTTTTTACTTACTGTTTCCTGCCAGAACTTTGAAAGGTTTAACTTCATGATGGTCTTGAGACTTTGGTATCCATCACGGCTGAAAAGCTTGGAGCTTTCTTGAAACATCATCATGAAGGCATCGGAAGTAATTAATCTTCTGAACCTCAGCGGGAAGATAATGATCCAAATATGATACCATAATACAGCATACGGAATGAGGATACAAGTAGATTACTACCTTCTTCTAATTGTAAGACATTCTATACAAAATATCCAACAGGACGGAAAGGAGTACACGCCAGCAAAAATTAGAAGTTTTAATGTGAGTCCACAAATATATCACAACACATTCTATACAAACCTTTTTTGATAAATCGGGGTTATAATACGCACTTAGTCTAAATACATGTTTCTGAACATCATAGGTGTTCATTAGCTTTGTGTATTTATATATGTCTAGTAATCTCATAGAATATCTGCTCTATGTATGAAGGGTGCCTCTAAATTGATGACAAGTACTTGATGTGATTCGTACATATCTGGAAAATTTAATAACGCAAGCTGTTCAAATATTTGTGGTGCATGTATATTTTTATAACTAATGATTTGCTGAGAAACTATTCATGAAGCATTAAGAAAAATGCTAAATGTATAGATGTATATAACAGGATATCTCAGATGTTTTAGAAATGCATCTAATGCATTACATCCATGTGGACATTAAATAGCATTTGTGTAATAGGCTGATAGAGATATACCTCACAGGCAACATTAATATTGCAAGGACAGGTGCATTAAATATACAGCATATTTGCATTAGGACGTCATAGCTATTTCATATGTTCAGCAGGTATATTACATACACTTGGTTATTATATGTACAGCATAAGTGTATTTGGGCGCTAAAAGTATTGTTGATGACTCCCTATGGAAATGTCATGGACCAAAAAAAGCAAGACAAACTCCCGGAAAAGGGTAAATATATACTATAGGGAAATAGATCTGTTTCCCATTAGAAATTGTGAACTTTTCATTTTTGGTTTTGTTAATGAAGCTGGATTTTTATAAGTGTTTATTTAATTGAGTCATCACAGAATTCAGCCTCTAGTCATAAATGATGGGGAAAAAAAGTGTCCCACATAGAACATACTCAGCTTAAACAGCATTTCAAACTCCAAGGATAGAACAAGCTATAATTAAATAACAAAAAGCTTACTGTATTTAAATAAGGCCTTTACATAATTCACAGGAGCTAAGCACCTTGCTTCCTTGAACTAATATGACCATTCACTAGTTCTCAGTTATTGCGATTGACCTTTTGGGGTAGCTCAAATCAATACAATGAGTGGAAGATCAGATTTTAAAGTTTATGAGTCACCCTTCTATGAGGAACTGCACTACTGGGGTGTTTGGCCATGAGAAAACTAGCAAGATGGTGCTGGTTATACTTTCTTGAAATGCACTCACTATACTTGGCACTATACTTGGCTTCTGGCAGAGAAATGCAATGTTCATTTCATTCAGGACAATCAGTATGCCAGTTGATAGTAAAATCACATTTATTAGCAACATGTTTATCAGCTGCCAATGTTAGTGGTTATTGAAGGCCCCTAGGTGATTCACTTGCAGCTCAGTTTCATTTAGCAGACTACCTATGGCAGTACTATATATATATATATATATATATATATATATATATATATATATATATATATATATATATATATCATACTTCAACCTTTACTAGCCATATTTCTGTAATAAAAGACAGCCATACTTTTTTTTTTAAGGTTCTTGTCAAAATGTGATTACCTAAAAACAGAATAGTGAACCAATAGCTTATAGCAGTTCTCAATAACTTACTAACATATGTAAGGACATTTTGTACATTATTCTTAAGATGTAGCAGTCATTAATTTACTAATTGATACATCATTATATCTACATATTTTGCTCACACAAAAATGAATTATTTGATGTTAAGTTAAACAAATGAAACAAAACTCCTATTCATCAAAATGGGTATATCTAACTTTTTAAATAAGCTGTTATCTGTAATCACATAGATGTTATTAGGTCATATAATTTATAAAAGACATTTTTATTATATAAGTAGATTCACAGTGGTTTTCCTATGCAATAACTTCACTATTGGTTTTCTTTTGTTTTTTGCTCAAATTTGATCAACTTTAGTAGTTCTTAGAATGTTTTTTTTTTTTTATAATTGATCTGCAAGATGATTTTATGACATTGATTAGAAGCCTTATTCTTATAGTTATGACTATAAACATTTAGGCAGGTGCTGATTGGATGCTGCTTTTGATAGGAGGTCGATTCGCGTGACAGATGTCATTCGAGTTAGGAGTTTTAAACTCCAGATGGGTTTGGGTTGATTATTATATTTCAAGTTTTTGTTATAAATATTTTCTAATAACTTTTCAGATGTTCATTTCTTATGTAGTAGGAAACCACTTTAATCTTAAGAATTTGATAATTTTACACTATGTTTGTTCTAATGATCATAATAATATTCCTATAAGATATATTCTTGTGCATTTCTTAGATCAGTATGTTTATATTTACATCATTTGATTTTCAATGACTACACTAAAAGGTATATCAGTCAACATTAATGGTTTAAATAATCCCAATAAAAGGAGGAGTTTAATTAAATATCTCAAGTTACATAAATCCCAGTTAGTATTTTTGCAAGAAACCCACTTATTAACAGATTATATATTCAGGCTTGACTCAAACATATAAGATTTTAGTAAGTTCCGAACATACAAAGAAAAAGGGAGGAGTAGCTATCCTATGGAACAACATAATGCCTTTTCCTAAAATAATATATATATATAAGGATAATAAAGGAATGTTTGTGTAGTCACCATAGAGCTAAACAGTAAAATTTTCACATTGATCAACATATATTGGATCCCAGGGATAGGGACAAACACAGTGAAACAGCATCTAAATCAAATTGTACTATTCTCTAAAGGGAACATTGTTTTGGCAGGATATTTCAATTGTATTCTAGATTACAAAGACACCAGTACTAATGGGAAAAGAAGAATATCTACATCATCTAAATTATTAAAATACTTTTCAGATAATTAATGTATTTCAAAAAATAAGTACTTTGCAGATACTATTTCTTTGTTTTACACCTTTTTTTTCTCATAGACATAACTCATACTCGAGGATAGATAAGAGTTTTTATCTCTAATAATTTAACAGATTCCTTAAGCAAATCAGTAGTGATTTCATGTCCTCTATCAGATCATAATTCCATAATTTTTGAATTGGTAGTCAATCCAATTTTTAATATTCATATAAAAAGGATCTCAGCTTATATTACAAAATTAAAAGATTTTAATGATTTCATTTCTACAAAAGTAAATAATTTTTTAGAACTTAACAATACAAATGATATATCACAGATTTACATATGGGATGCCCTAAAAGCTTATCTGTATGGTAGGATAATTAATTGGTACAACAAAAAAAAAAGAAAGCTTGGGATAAATAGCTGCAAGATATACAATATAAATTAAACACTCTGAAACTTAGCAATATGGGTGATAAAGATACATCAGATAAAAGGAAAGAAATAAATAAGTTAAATAATAAATACTTAGAAATATTAAAACATAAAACTATGATCAATATAGGCAGATTCAACTTTATTAATTCTTGCTAATAAAACAAAAAGATTAAATAAATGTAAGGAGTAGATGTGGTGAAGGTGGATGAGTTTAAATACTTGGGGTCAATAGTTCAGAGTAACAGTGAGTGTGGAAGAGAGGTGAAGAAGAGATTACAGGCAGGATGGCGTGGGTGCAGAAGAGTATCAGGGGTGATTTGTGACAGACGAGTACCAGTAAGAGTGAAATGGAAGGTCTACAAGAGGGTAGTGAGACCAGCTATGTTATATGGGTTAGAGACAGTGGCACTAACAAAAAGGCAGGAGTTTAAGCTGGATGTGGCAGAATTAAAGATGTTAAGATTTGCACTGGGTGTGACAAGGGTGGACAGAATTAGGAGTAAGTACATTAGAAGGTCAGCCCAGGTTGGAAGGTTTGGAGACAAAGCCAGAGAGGCATGATTACGCTGGTTTGGACATGTGCTGAGGAGGGATGCTGAGTATATTGGGAAAAAGATGCTAAGGATGAAGCTACCAGGTAACAGGAAAAGAGGAAGGCCTAAGATAAGGTTTATGGATGTGGTGAGAGAGGACATGCAGGTGGTTGGTGTGACAGAGCAAGATGCAGAGGACAGGAAGAAATGGAAACAGGTGATCTGCTGTAGTGACCCCTAATGGGAACAGTCGAAAGAAGATAATGAATCATATTAATGAAATATTCTCCCCTAAAAAGGGAAAAATGGTATCGGAACTTCATAATATATTAGCTGAATTTAAAGAATTGTTTTATAAATGTTAACCAAACATCTACTGCAATTAACTCTAGAGAGGAAATAAAAACAGTTATTAATAAATACACTAAAATAAGACTTTCGGAGGAACAAGGGATTTCTATTGATAAACAAATATCTTTCAAAGAACTCCAAACTCATATTACCAAACTAAAGCAAAACAAAGCACCAGGTAATGATGGCATAATTCCTGAAATTTACAAATTACTTCCTATAAATGCTCTAAAACTGCTTTACAAAGTATTTAACCATGTTCAGGACAAAAAGAATTCTACCTTCTTGGAAATACACTTTTATTTCTCCTATATTAAAAACTAATAAAGCCCCCTCTAAGTGTTCCTCCTATAGACCCATCTCCCTATTAAACACTGATTATAAAATATTTATGTCCATTTATGCAGAAAGGCTTAAGACACTTTTACCCAATTTAGTTGATAGTGATCAAACGGGGTTTATAGTAAATAGAACTTCAAATGATAACATTAAAAGACTTAACTTTAATTGATTCAGTGAAAAATCTTAAAAAAAAAATGTAGCCCTAGTTAGTCTAGATATAAATTGTGCCTTTGACTCAGTTACATGGGAATTTTTGTTCACTCTATTAAAGGAATTAAATTTTTCCAATAATTTTATCAATCTTATTACTCAGCTATATATTGGTAGCCAAACTTATGTTAAAATTGGTACTAGTATATCTCAAAATATATCAATAAGAGGTACTAAGCAAGGGTGTCCTTTAACCCCTCTTATTTTCATTAGTTATGGAACCATGGGCAAATTTAATAAGACATGATACAGATATTGAATATAAATTAAGCCCCATTGTGTCATCTATAATACAACTGTTTGCAGATGACATATTGATCACTCTTGGGAGTAGTAGTGAATCTATAAAAAAAACTTTTTAAAAACATGGAATATTTTCAAAAAAACTCCGGCCTTACTTTTAATAATAATAAAACACACATTCTTTTAACAGGTTCAAAAAATACAATATATCTGATGAATATAATGAGTATATAGCTCAATCTCAACAAATAGTATATTTAGGAATAATTATTACTAACAATATTAAGGATACCATTCAAATAAATTACAATAAAAGTCTATTAAGTATAGAAAATTTAATAAATAAATGGAACAAATTACCCTTTTCTATGGATGATAAACTTTTAATAATAAAGCTGATACTTCTCTCCAAAATCTTATATAGAATTCAATCTTTATCTATACCTCCTTCTTACCAAATAATTAAAAAATGTAATTCAATGATTCAGAAATGTTTGTGGTTACCAAATAAGCCAAGGATTGCATTAACATATCATATGAATAATTGGAATAATGGTGTAATAGCCTTACCAAATTTAGAAATCTATTCAATTTCATCAGTATTTAATACAATCTCTCATCTCATTGATGTGGAATACACTGCTAAGTGGAAATAGTTTATAGAGGTATTGTCACAAAATACGAAAGATATGAACAGTTCCTATAAGCTAAATATAATCAGTAATCCCTTTATTTGGAGGTTAAAAGATTATATTTCTAAATTTTCTTCTCTTAATTTTAACTATAAGTATATAATTCTTCTCTTAAAATCATTTAAAAGTTATATATTTTAATATAATATCTAGAAGGATTGGCTTTTTTTCACTCTTCCCTATAGCCTACACACAAAGAACCATTTTCTCTTCAGATTATACAAAAATGTTTATATTTCAGCAAAAACACTTAATATTTTGGCACCAAATGATGATAAATAATGAGTTAAAAATCCAATAGTTCACTCTTGAAAAGTATAATCTTGATACATTTTTTATGGTTAGAACTTCAAGAAGCCAGGCAATATGTATTAAATAAACTAGATTCTATGTCTCCTACAACTAGGAAAACAACTCCTAAACTAATAAAGTATATGCTTTTATCAGGTTTGCATAAATCTCCTGCTAAAAACAAGTTATCAAACATTTATAGGGCAATTAAAAGTGATTTAGAGACACAATCGGATAATTATTGGAAACAGTTTTCTTTAATTAATAATAATCCCCCCTCTGAGAAAGACAAATTGAATATTTTACAATCAGCATATAGATCATTCATCACCCCTTATAATATAAGTATATTTTCTAAAAAGCATATAGCATGTTGGAGATGTAATAATGAACTGAATGCAGACTGGTGTCATGTTTTATAATTGCATATATTTAAGAAAATTTGGGGATTATGTCAATAATTTGTTGCAAACAATTTTTACTGATAAATTATTTATATCTAAATCACTTGTTTTATTTAATACTCCTGTTCCAGATTGTGTAAAGGAGAATACGTACCCATTGGTTTGGTCTATATTATCTATAGCTAGAAAAACAATCACTAAGAATTGGAAATCTAATATAGCATCCATATTTCTGGAATTTAAAAATATATTCCTTGAAACGTGCAATTTGGAAATGTTGGCTATTAAATCTAGATCTAGAAATACATTATATCATTCATTGAACATCATTTATGAACTTCTAGGAAAATAGTTTATTAATTTATGTAAACAGATGATTTTTATTAATCCTAGAGTAGTATTAAGATGTTTTTTGCATGATAAACGTCTTATGGAAATATTTGTTTATTTTAATAATCATTTAAAAAAATTCTTAAAAAAAAAAGAAACACAACATGCCTTTAGGCCCCAGCACAGCACCATTACTGGCCTAGTACATTTTACCAGTGTAATAAACCAACACAGAAACATGGTTTTGCTTGTGTCCACCATGTTCTTAGACTTGATACTGTCTCACACCAGCAACTACTCATTCAACTTTCCTCAAAAGGACTTTCACAAAACTCCATGTCATGGTTACTTAGTTATCTATCTGGAAGGCAGCAAGCTGTTAAATGTCAACAAACCTACTCATCCTTTCAACCAGTTACTAAAGGTGCCCCCCAGTTACTAAAGGTGCCCCTCAGAGCTCTATCCTGGGTCATCTCTTATTAATTACCAATACCCTCCAAATCTCCGCTCACTATGCTAGTTTAGTTCAGTACACAGACAACTCAACATTAATATGTGCCACCTCAACAATAAATAAGCTCCAAGACATCACCCAAAAAAATCTTTCTCCTCTGTAGAAACCTGGCTCAAAGAATCAAACCTCCTAACTCAACCCCAAGAAAACTAAGTTAATGCTTTTTACCTTAAATTGCCAAAATCAAAAGCACTCTTTCACCATAAATTCAGCAAATACGGTAATTGAAACTGTAACTCCCAGTAAATTTCTAGGCATTATAATAGATGACAATCTTGTATATGACCAGCATATACTGCACACCAATAAATCTACACACTAGAAACTAGGCTTCCTTTATAGGATCACTGGATTCCTTAGAGATACTGCAAGGAAAACTTTAGCCACCACCTTCTTACTGCCAACTCTCTTATATGCCACTCTTATCCTAACAAACAATACTAAAAAAAAGAAACTCACCTCCTGCTACAATAAAATAGCTAAACTTGCCACCAATCTCCCTCATAGAACCCACCAACATAGCTTATAGCAATTACACTGGCTTGAACTGTACAACTACCTAACACATTCCAAATAGGTGATGGTATAAGAAGTTTCAAAGTCCCCACAAACACACATTACATGGACTCCTTATGCAGAGGTTTACACCAACGCTCTGTATAACCAAACAGTTGTATAGAATTTGCTGTACCTGACCGGTTTAAGACTAGGTCTTGCCGAAAAAATCATCCACCCTGGTGTACCCCTAATATAAACAGGCTATATAACAAGAGAAATAAATTAATGTCCAAGAACAAGAGGGAACTGGCTCAGCAGAGAAAGAAATCCCTCTCTAGCTTAAACAAATAAGAGCTCTTGTCAAGTCCTTCAAAGCTAATTATGAAGCAAAAATAGCCTCCCTAACTAGGATAATCACAAGATAATCTTTAACTACATCCAAAATATAAAAGGGAATACCCAGCTATGCACTGAACTGGTTGTGGATGGCATCAACCATACACAACTGGAGGCAATAGCCAACCTGCTAGTTGACTGATTTGAAGAAAACTTCACCCTCCTGTCACCTTCAGTCATTTTCTCCAGTCATCCCCTCAAAGTATACATGCCACCATTCCTCAACCTATCATCTCAAGACAGGTGGTCATCTCAGTGCTTTCCAAGGCCAGAAACATGGCATCAGTTGGACCAGACAAATCCCAGGTTGCCTTTTAAACAACTTAAAACATGACCTAGCAGACCCACTTGGATCCCAGTTTAATCACAGCCTGGGAACAGGCTATATTCTAGCAAAAAAGAGGACAGCAACAGTACTTGCTCTGCACAAAGGGGGACCCATCAACCAACCCTGGGAATTATAGGTCCATAAGGTTGACTAGCCTCATCTGCAAAGGCATGGAAAGAATCATTATGGACATTATTACCAAGATAATCTCCAAACCCTGGACCCAACCAAGTTCAGGTTCATTAAAGGTGGATTATCACTGTTAAATATGGCTAACTTCTTCAAAAAAGTGATCAAAGCCTTGGATGAGGGGAAACCGTGCATACCACCTGTCTTGACCTAGCCAAGGTATTTAACACAATCCCCTGCTCAGGTTATAAAGAAACTCTCCCAGTTGGGAATCCGCTCCAATATTACTAAATGGGTACCCAACTGGCTCACTGACAGGACACATACTGTCAAAGGGTTCTGTGCTGGGCCCCTTATTGTTCAGAATTTTTTCTCATAAGTACAGGCAAACTTGGACTGCCTATGGCTGACAAAGTTAGCAGACAATTGCAAACTGGGAGCAATCATCGAGTCTTCCAATGATTTTAATATACTGAAGACAGGGTTAATGCAGACAAATTATTTGTGCCAAAGCCATGGATTAAAGCTAAATGCAAAAAAATGCATTATTTTCCAAGTGGGGAAACTAACATCCCTACTAATTACATTACAGACAGTACCACCACTAAGTGTAGACCCATTGGCATGTGAATTGGGTTCTCAGGTTGATAGCAATCTGAACTTTAACCACCATGAACACAGTAGTAAGGACATCCTTCTATGTGGCACATCTTATAAGTAAAGGCATCACATCTAGATCTAAGGATTTTATAATTCCATTATGTTCGCCCTTCTTCAGATTGACAATTGAGTACAATGCTCTCTTTTCCATATACCTCACCAGACACCTGCAACAAATGGATGGACTACAGAGGTTTCTCAACAAAAATTACAGGGTACACAAAACAAGTCTTACACAGAATGACTGAAAGTTCTGTCACTGCATTCTGTCTCCAATAGGTCACTAAGGGGTGACCTGTGCCTGGTTTACAGGGCAGTGTCTGACCCAACCCTAATGGAAATGTTAGATATTTGTAAATCAAACTGCAGGAGGGTCATTCACTGCAGGGATGTTAACCTAGCCTCTGACATGAACACGTCATGCTGGAGAGATAAATACATTTCCCAGAGACTGCCACTTCTCTGGAACCAGCTCCCAATTCACGTGAAACAGAGCCCCTCCCTGACTCTCTTCAAAGGTAACCTACATCAATGGATGAGTGACCACATATTCATTCCTGGGGTGGTGCCCATGTCCTTCCTAAACAGAGGAAGTTGGTATTAACTACCATAGATCCTTACCTCTGCTAACGTCACTCACCTAACCACTGGCAATTGGGGTAACTCAGGGATCAATATGGTTAGGCTTTTAAGGACTCCTGGGGCCGTTAGCCTAGTAACCACCTATGAAACTGTAAAAACTAACTATAGCATACAAACTCATTCATCATAGAGAAAAATGACCCGCAATAAAAAGACATATTACTGCCCTACTATCCAGCAAGGGACCTCTGTTCTGGTAACAAATTCCTACTACTCACAAATAAGTCAAATAACGTTGCAGGGACTCACTCTACTCCCAATACATTGCTAAACTCTGGAATAGTATCCCCACACAAATAAAACACGCTGACAAACTCAATAGTATTAAATCACTGCTTAAACACCATCTTAACTGATCCTGGTCCTGCACATGCTCATTACAAGGTTAAGCCTTTGTTGTCACTGTACGATACCCCTCAAATGCTCTCCTTAAACAGAATATACTCTACCTCTCAGTGAAGGGATGAAACAATTTTTATACATAACTGCTGCCTGTATATTCCATTAAGTTGGCATGGCCTTTCTCTTTGTCAACTCCTACCGCTGTAAAACCTTAGAATGTATAAATGTAACTAGAAATGTAACTACTCTGTGTTTAACTGAAACTAAGTATAATGCAATGTAAACAAATGAAGTTTTTCTCCCCGGGCCTCTGCTGAAAATGGATATAACCCAGCAATACTTTCCCAGTAAACAAAGATAAATAAACTATCCAGTTTGCATTGGGTAGCACTTTTTTTTTTAATACATGAGGGGAATCACCTATTTTCTACTCCATACTCACAGTAACTCCCCCACCCCCCACTAAGTACCCTAGTTCTACATCCCCTTCCTCACTCATTTTTGCACATCTGGAGCATCACCACAAACAATGCCCTCCAAACTCAAGATGTGCCCTGATCCACATACAGAAGTCAGAGTTGTAATACAATTCTAATGCCATAATCTGTATTTTATTAGCACACTGACCAAAAACTTTCAAAATGTTTTTTTTTTTTTTTATCCCAGACAAACACTTTTCCTTATACACAAAACAATCCTTCATGGCGGAATAATCTAACTAGGAGGATGTCAAAGTATTAGCCTAAGATTAGTTAAGTGAATGTTCCCTCATCAATTTGGAATTTTTTTAGGCCTGAAACTGAAAATGCAACAACTGCCTTTCTTCAGACAGTTTTATTATTTTATTTATTTATCCTTCACTGACCAGGTTAGTTTCACTAGGTTAGTGGCTTCTTTTCAAGGAAGAATGTGGTGGCATTTATACTATTTGACTATGGCATTAGGGAAATTCCCCTACTTTTTTCGATAAGTGACATTTGATATTGGACACCCACCTGAGCAACACCAACTTAAGCAGATGGGACCTCAGTTTACAGCATCAACTGACTGAACATAAATGCAAGGATCACATCAAGGGAAAATATTTTAATGGCAGCACAACGCTGACAAGGGGGGCACTCAAATGAGTATGCAGAAGATGAAGTCCCAAACTGAAATACAAGGCTGCACTTAATGTGGAATAGGATCTACAGGGATTCACTTTGAATGATCACATTTCCAGTAAATACACAATTATTCAAACCCAAAACATCTAAAACATTGGGAGGTCACCAACCAAAACCATAACACTTTCAATATTAAAACAGACACACACACACACACACATTATATATATATATATATATATATATATATATATATATATATATATATATACATATATATATATACATATATATACATATATATATATATATATATATATATATACATACACACATATATACACACACAAACATTTTTACATACATACACACACCCTTATATACGCACATATATGCACCCACACCTTCATATCTATCATACATACAAGCACACACCTACACATATATCTGTATCTAATATATATAAATATATAATGTATCTAGCAAGTTAGCAACCTCCTTGTACATTTCTCTATGTAGGGGAAGGCATTCACACCCTCTAAATCCAAGATCACACATATTTGGAGTACAAAGTGAGGAAAATACTGTGCTCACCTTGTTTACTCTCCGAGTCTTGCTGATCATCTTTTACACCAAGAATGACAGTCGGTCAATAAAGTGCCAGACAATACAGTTTCATATGTCTTCAAAAATGCACACTGATAAAAAAAACTTATTTTATTAAGGGAATTAGGGTTATACTTATTTTTCAATGATTTTAGCCCTTTGTACCACATTTATGATGGTCTCAAACTCGGTCAAAAAAGCTGAGAGCTGGCTGCATCATGTAAGTAACTTGCACAACACCTAACTATAGCACACTGATTAAACAACCAAACCTTTAGTATCATGGGAGGAAAACAGAACTAGTTTGTTTAGCCTAATAAGTGTCCCTACAAAACAAAACTTGAAAATTCCTGCCAAGATGAAACACAAACTTGGATGTTTGTCTTCATACAGGCCTCTGTGGTATTATGACAGGCCCTGCTTGGGTTAACAAATGGAGATTTGTGGTGGAAGATGATTGAGAAGCTGCAGTATGCCCTCCTAGAACTACCTGCTAAGCACAGATGCCACAGATACTTGGCAGGATAGCATGGCACCTGACTGGAAGATCAAGGTTCTCTCTCTACTGTTACCTGAAAGGTAGGTGGTAAAAGTGAGGATTGGGAATACAGATCCATCTTTCTGTTTCTCCCATAGATTGCATGCTGTGTTCTAGTCCTGTGTTGGGTTTGCCAAATCAAATTATCTTTCCCTCCAAAAGTCAGCTTCAGGATGCCTTACTTGTGTTAAAGTATCATGGACTAGTAGTAACACATCTACAGCACTGGTACACTTCTCCCATTGATTCCATGCCCCACAGTTTCAGTGGCATGTATATAAGGTATGTCTGCACATAAAAGCAACTTACATTATTCCTTAACAGCTACCTCTGAAGCATTGCTGCCTAGCATCTTTCCATCAGATACCTCCTCTTCTTGATGGATGCATTGTTGTCCAAACAAAAGAATATCAAAACTTAATGTAGCAAACAAGAACACTTCTCCTCAGGCAATATTTTTTCAAGTATATAAAAGGAAATAAATCTGTCTCCCATTACTTGGGCTGCCTGTACAGTTACATAATCTTACAGGTGCTGCTGCATACATATTGCAGACTGCATTTTCTTACTACATACACTTCCTGGCTGGCACCCACCAATGCCAGCTTAAATTTCTTCTTGGCCTGATAATACTTCCCCTTCGTCAGCTAAAGCACCCCCCCCCCCGCCACACACACGTGCACACAAACATTAAGAGACATCTGCTCTTCCTAGCATACCTCTCAGTAAAACTACTACTTGTTGTTGGTCAACATCACGCCCATCCATTTAGTTTATGTGCTTGCACTGACCATCGCAATGACACTGATGAGGAAACATAATTACATGGATCCCTCAAAGTAGTGACTCCATATTTTTCCATGGTTAATCATTGGGGTACTGCAATCTGCACAGTCCCCATTGTTCATGACATCAACATCTCAAACAGATGTAATCTATTGCAAGAAGTGCTCGCAGTGTCAATATTCTTTTTAACTTGGCTCGCAAGGCACTTATTTAAAATGCAGACAGCAAAACGTGCCTCAGATCACAACAACATACAGTGAGAAACCAGATGCTCTGAGCAGCTACCTCACATTTACAATGTGTCATTTATTCCCTGTGGACGATACTGCTAAAGTAAATGGATCTGTAGGTTATGTTTGCGGATCAAACACCCAGGCAAATAAATCATTCACGTTTACTTTAGAATTCACAAATAATACAAAATGTATCTAATACACCCTCTTCAAATAGATATCTAATATGTACTGATGTTTAAACTTCAAATGTTAAAAAAGTTCATTTTCTACATGATCACTGAAGCTAAGATGTGGGTTTTCAGTTTCAAAATGAAGGGCGTGCTTAATCTCAAATGTGGAAGAATTTCTGTACTTTTTATTACACATCATTTTAATAGTGATGTACTAAATACGTCCAGTGTTTTTTTTTTTTTTTAAATTAGGTAAATAAGCTAATCTTAGGACCCTTTTCAGCCCTAACACACACAAACGAAGTTAAACACAAACTGAAAACTACACACACACAGCAGAACCAATGTAAGCATTTAGGGAAAATATGTACTCTGCCATCCACAGCACTGTAAAATCTATGACAAGCATGGAATATAACTGTAGAGGAATAAACACAGGCGAGTTCAAGCATGCTGCAGTTGAAACAGCTGACATGCAACTTTCTGCTAAACCTCAGAAGTGGTTTAACCTGCTCTGACAGTAATATTTACTAAACTTTTCGCAGAGAATGCTTTTATAGCACTTTCACAATGTAATGATCTAGCTTTAGAGCAGATTCTTTGCCGTTGCACTTTCTATTGATACGAGGCAAGTCTGCAAGAATTCTGCAGCAGTTTTACTCTAAGGATAATTTATGTTGCCATTATTTGACTTAACCCTAGCTTAATATGTGAGAATGGACAAATTAGTTTGATATTAGGAAAAAAATTAATCTGACTTAAGGCTGTAAAAATATGTAGTTAGTTTGTTAATAAATTACCTTTCTGAGGGAAGATCTCAAGCTGTTAAAAATTCTACACAGTATTCTTATTTATTTACCTATATATACACGTGTGCTTTTCCCGTATCAGCTTTATCAAATGGATGCCAAAACTTGTACATAAATTCCACAACAAAACAGAAGAAAATAAAAGTTCCATTTTAACTTCTCCACAGCTAAAGGCAACTTCAGTACCCCTGACATAATGTGACTAATTTAAACAATGTCGCACTTCATTGCCTACATAGAGGCTTACCTCTCAACCTCTCAATGCAAGAAATCTGGACAAAGCCAGCAATAATGGGGGAACAAAGGCTCAAAAATAGGGCTAGATTTTAAATGTTGGTCCTATGAACTTAGAAAGCTGTTAAAATAACAGGTTTTGTATGACTATGTATTTTCTGAAGGATATGAAGTCTGGAACTCAAACGCCTGTCATTATTTAATATTATTTAGTGACTTCAATCCTTGATGATTTGCCAGAAAAACACAAATTTTATGAGGAACAGAGCAAAAACAGGAGGCACAAATGTGGACATTCTGCAAAAATCTGGAGAGTTGAGAGGTATGCATACAGGGCAGTCAAAGACTTATTCTATTGTACGTTGCTTCAAAGTAAAAAAAAAAAAAAATCTCAAAGCGATGTTAAATTCAAGGATTTAATACAGCAACCTGAATGCCATCCACTTGAACTCCACTAACTCCCTGCTGATTCTCCTTCAATTGAAAACAATTAGAGAGAGAACGGAGTGTAATAGGTGTCTCCCATGCTCAAGGTGCAAGGTTTGACCCTGACTTCAGTCCAATGTTTGTATGGAGTGTTCTCCATGCATTTCTGTGGTGTGCCTCTCATCCATCAAACTAACCCAAAAAACTGGAATGGAGTCATGGGCAGCATCCTATCAGGAGATGTATAGAACAGCCACTTTAGGCATCAGCTGTGATGCACAGTACCTCTCTAGACAGAGCATGATCACAGGGACACCCACTCAATGGGGTAAAAAAATTGTTCTAGGGGATTTGATCTTGTTGACTAATGTCTCCAAACATGAGTATAGGTATTTGCCCATGATAAGGGGTTTGATGGCCCAGCCTACTCTGACCTATGCCAGGGTTAATACGCTACTGGCTGATCTGTATCCAGCTGCACAGCTTGGGTTACCAGGACATCTCTTTTGTGTGAAAGTTAAATGTAAAAGCAATCAATCTGCCAAACAAAAGGATTGCTGCACTCAGTATTGTTTCATTGATTCAACACAGCTTGTAAGTGCAACAAATGATGGTAAGGAGGAGGCTGGCACATCCTGCATACCCAAAAGACAAGGAAGGACAGTGCAGCAAATTTACTTGGCTTGGGATCCAGAGGTTTCTATTCAGGGTAAGGGTAAGACTAGTAATGCTGTGGGAATTATGGTGAGTGAGAGTCTTCAGAAGACAGTGAGGGATGTTATCAGAATAACTGATAAGGCAATATTCATATCATCAGCCTATGCCCCATAGTAACGTTGTGATAACAAAGACAAGACTGCATTCAGGCAGCAGCAGCTGCAGGACCTACTAGATAAAGGAGGAGAATGTGAGCTGGTGTTGATAATGATGGACCAGAATGCTCATATTCCAACAGGATACGAGGACTGCCTATGTCCACATAAGGGGGGGGGGGCAACAGGAATAGAGGAGAAGCTATCCAAGATGTCTGTCTGGCAAATGGCTTGGTGGTCGCCAACATATGGCTTGGCAAGATAGACAGTAACAAGATCACGTACAAGAGTGACCAACATGGAACTCAAGTAAACTTTTTCCTAGTAAGGATAGGACATTGGAGTACAGTCAGAAATTACAAAGTCATCCCCAGTGAAACAGTCTGCTCACACCATAAACCACTGGTTGCCACAATCAATCAGTTGGAAGTAGTGACCAGAGAAGGCTCTGAAAGTCAGCAGAGATTAGGTAAAAGAGTTGGAAGTTCACTAGAGAGAAAGTGCAAGATTTCAAGGAATTACTCAAGCCTGTAGCACCTCAGGAAGAGGAGGAAAAGGTAGAGTTGTAGAAGAATGGCAACATGTCAAAACAACATGTGTGAGGACTGTAGAACAGACGTGGTTGATTCAGAAATGGAAATAAGGTACATAAATAATGGTGGTGCTGGTGAAATGCAGAAGTCTAGGAAGCTATCAAAAGAAACAGACAATGTAGGAAAAAGTGGAGAACAGAAAAAGATGGACAAGGCTAAGAAGTTATACTGGTTGGCTAACAAAGAGGCTAAAAGAGCAGCTGCAGTAGCAGAAGACAAGGCAACAGACATATTCCACCTGCTTCTAGAAATTGACTCTGCAGACATTTCAAAGAAAATTTAAGACATTGCAAGGCAAAAACAGAGATAATGAGGATAGTAATCAGAGATCCTTCATAAGGGATGCCAGCAATGACCTGCTCACTAGTCTACCAACAAAGGTAGATGGAAGGAGTACTGCCCTAGACACAGCTTACAATGATTGAATAAGAGAAACCCCCTCTTGAAGAGGTTAAGAACAGTGCTAAGGAAAATGAAGGCAGGGAAAGCAACAGGCTTAGATGAGGTCATGGCAGACATGATCAAGATTGTCAGGTGAGTTATGGGAGTAATGGCTCCAGGGGGTACTCATAGCAGTATGGAGAGAAAGGAAAACCCCAAAAGACTGAAAAAGCATTCTAATGCCAGTGTAGAAGAACAAAGAAGAAATTCACAACTATTTGCAGTAGAGGCATTAAACCCCTTTCACACTCTAGGAAAGGGCTGCAGTGAATAATACATAACCTAATTGAACTAAATAAACCCAAATGTACCCCTGGTAAACATCTCTTGTCCTTTGCACTTGCTCGTCTATGGAACTCCCTTCCACCATCCATCCGTACCACCACAAATCCCTATTCTGCCTTTAAAAAATCATTACACTCACATCTAACATCTCAATGGGAATGCTCCTGCTTCCACTCTACATAATTCCATTTCCTCTAATTCACTCTCTGGCCTAGTTGGCATTACTTCTTTTGGTAACTATTGCAGCATGATGTTTTTTCTTTTAACTTCATATCCAAATGTATCTTATATTGAATTGATTTTACTTAGTATTATTACCCACTGTGACCTATAATTGTCATTATAAGTATGTCTACCTGCTGTGATCTATAATTTTTATTGTAAATCTTCAATTCAAATGTAAATGTAAACGTGTGTAACTTTTTATTTTTTTGGAGCTTTTCTCCCCAGGACTCCAATGAAAACGAGTTCTTCTTGGCCCAATGGACTATCCTGGTAAACCAACTGCAAATAAATAAATAATAAATAAAATGAATATTCACAGCAGAAAGTAAGATGGGAAATGAGCAATTCGGATTTAGATCACAATGTAGCACAAATAACCCAATGTTTGCAGTGAGGCACATAGTGGAGAAGAAGCTGGAGATACGTAGAGAGTCCAAATGGACATTCTTAGACTAGGAGAGCGCATACGACAAGGTCCCAAGAAAGCTGATTTGGTTAGTCCTGTGTTGGTTCAAAGTCCTGGAAACATAGGTAGAATTACTGCAAGCTATGTACATACACCCAAATGATGTAGGTACTAATAATCATAGTACTCAGAGGGGTTCTCAGTGGGAGTTGGTGTGCTTCAGGAATAAGCTCTGAGCTTACAGCTGTTCACAGTGGCAATGGACTACATAAGCAAACAGAACAGGGGAGACCAATCAAAAAAGCTGACCTAGGCAAATTTGCATTACATGCATGTTATGAACAAAAATGTCAGCAAATGATACTGGAATGCAAAACTGAAGACACACGGGATAAAATGGAGTACAGGCAAGACATCTGTCATGGTAGCAAATGGGGGAAATGAGGAGAAGCTGAACATTGAGGTAGAAGGGAAAGTAATGGAACAGGTTCAAGTACCTGGGAGGGGTGGTTGAGGAAAGGGCAAGTGTGAATGTAGAGGTCAAAGATAGAATCAGAGGGGCGGCAACCAACTGGAACAGAGTGTCAGGGGTAGAGAGGGACAGAAAAATGCCAAAAGCTGAGAATAAGGTGTATAAAACAGCAATGTTACCAGTACCACTATAAAGTACAGAAACCTGGGCAGTGAAGATACAGCAGTTGAAAAAGCTAGAAGTGATAGAGATAAGTCTCTGGGACAAGTGATAGGATGCACACTGTGCGATAAATGAAGAAATGACCAGCAGAGAAGGTCAATGACAGCATATTACAGGGGTTTGGGCACATGTGTGGAGATAATTTAGGAGAAAATAAGGCAAGAGGAAACAAGGGCAGTCACCAGAAAGATGGATGGATTGTGCGACAGAAGACATACAATAGTCATACAAGATTATCAAAGAAGGTAGGAGAGTGGCATTGAATCAAGAAAGATGGTGACGGTTGATATGGCACCCCATGTACACAGTGGGCAGATCAGAGCTGCATAATGGTAAGAATATCACATTGATACACCTCTTTACTTTAAATTGATTATCCTCCATGTCCTTTTGGCTGTTCTACATCAAAAATTACACACAGGATGCATGGCTAGGCTTAAAATGTCTCAGCAGGGACAACAGTCATCTACTCACCTATGAACCTCTGAACATTGATACATCTCTACCTTTTCCTGACTATCCTTGTAGTTCTTTATTCTACATCGAAAATGCTAAGTCATGAAACAAAACCATGATCCCTGGTCCCTTCCAGCCTATTGCAGTAGCATTCCTTTTTCAGAATAGAAAACATTTTCTCAAAGTTATGTCTCACTAGGAGTCTTTTGTGACTCTATAAGCGGCATTATTACAACTTAGAATTCAAGAAAAAAAGATTCACTACTTTGTGGATTGCAGTCAAAAACAAGCTGTGCACACTTGTTTTTTGTCCCCAAGAGTCACAGTTCTTCAGCATTCAGGAACTAATCATAAAAGTTTTTTTTTTTTTTTTTTTTTTTACTCTAGTAAGCAGAAATGGCAAAACTGAAACTGGAATTCAAGTAGTCTCCCCGTCAGCATGCAAGTAAATGTGACCATAACTTTTAATTTTACTAATTCTGACCATTTTTCCCAACACTCAGTAATGAAGTGGAGTCGTAGCTCATTACCAATCAGGGACAAATCTCAACAGAATCCGGGACAAATCCAGAAATAATCACGGACAGTTGTAAAATGTTAGTATTATTAACTAGAGACAGTGACATAAGAGAATGTGAATGAATATACATTTTCTAAAGTAAACAAAGTCTGTAACTCTGTTGTCATTATTTAGTAAGCGTAATTCACCACTTTTTCTTCAAAAGTCACCAGTTTTAGAAGGGATTAAGAGAGACAGAGCTAACATTTGAGTCAAAATCAGGGACAGTTAAGTACGAGTGGAGTTTGTGTCGCTCTGTACAACACCCATAAATCCCTTCAGTACAGCAAGGGATGCAGGGAACTGTAGTTTGCAACAATTATGACTGGAGCAAGACCACAAATAAAATAATGCCTTGCGACTTCATGCATCACTGTAGCTCTATGGCTCTATCTTGTGGCTCAGGCATATCTCATAGGATACAAACAGCAGAATCCACATGATGGGAGGAAAAAGAAAAGCACAAGTCCTCCTCTGAGTATGGAGCCCTATGTGGACAAAATAGTTCAATCATCCTAAGGCCAACTTGGCTCATTAACTGGCCAGACCAGCAGCCCACACCAAGCTTGTACTTGAGCTCATGTTGACAATCGCTTGCCCCCTGTAATACTCCAAATCTGACTTCAAACCAGTGACAAGTGGAGTACCACAGGGTTCAGTCCTGGGACCTCTTCTGTTTGGTATCTACTTCTCTGAAGTACAGGCCAACACAGAAGGCCTCTGGCTAATGAAGTTTGCAGATGGCTGCAAACTTGGAGCCACAGTCGAGTTCCCAAATGATGTGGACATCCTACAGAAAGGCCTCACTGAGACAGATGCCTGGTGTCAGGGCCATTGCCTCAAGCTCAATGCCAAAATGTACATGGTCATCTCCTTTAAACTTTGTACCCATGAACTACCACATAAACGGCAGTCTACTTAACGCCAAATCTGTGATGAGAGACCTTGGGACCCAAGTGGACAGTAGACTCCCCTTTGGTAATCACATCGCCACAGTAGTCCCAGAGACTTCCTATACTGTGGAACAAGCTACCCATCTATGTCAAGGAAAGTTCATTAGCACTCCAAGAAAAATCTTGATGAGTGAATGGGAAATAGGAAATACACCGGGGGATCACTTCTGTGGCTCTGCTCGACAGGGGCACAGGAAATTAACTTTCTTGGGTGGCGTAAGCAAGGGAACCTTGTTGGCTAGACTTACTTAGGCCCTTGGGGTGACAGCTTAGTACCTACCTATGAACCTTGCACTGAAACTCAGGCTTACTCCTTCAACTGTATCTAGTCCAAAAACATGGGCATCAAGTTCATGAAACCTCCAACTCTCAACTCCCACACAATTAGAAGCTCATTGAATTTATAAACTCTAACGCAATGGAACAACTGGTCACCACTCCCACAAGAGGGAACAACATATTGGACCTGGTCATCACCAACATGGGGACTCTATGTTCCACACCAGAGGTAAACCCCTCATTGGTAAGATCAGACCATAAACAAATTTCCCTGGACATCCATATCCCATCCCCACCCCCAGCCAAGGAAATCACTGTAAAAAATTTCTCCAAAGCCAACTTTGCACTTCTCAAGACTGAGGTGGAATCCCTCAAAGTCCCTGGGCCAGAGGATAATACAGCCCAATCCGCAGAATCCTTTACAAATGCATTCTATGAGCACCTGCAGGAATGCATGGATCGTGCTATCCCAAATAAAACCAAGACTCACTCCTCCAAAAACAGGAGACTGGTCTAGTGGACCCCGGCCATAAATAAGCTATACAACAGAAGGAGGAAGCTACTACATGACAGAGCAAAATCCCAAAAAGAGAAGGCATCTCTGATCAGTATTAGCAAGAAACTTCGATCCCTCATAAAATCATCAAAGGCCAGTTTCGAAAGAAAAATTGCCCTAGACACTAAAGATAATCACAAGGCCTTCTTTAGTTATGTCAGAAACATGGGCAGAAACTCCCAGATATGCTCTGAATTGTTGCATAACAGTTCAAAATATTCCGAACCTACAGACATAGCCAACATCCTGGCAGACAGATTCAGCGCAAACTCCCCCCCCCCCCCCACAAAGGAGCAAACGTCTATCCCAACTGAATGTAACCTCCCTGACATCACAGATGCACAGGTGAAAGCTGCCCTCTCCAAAGCAAAAAACACAGCATCTATGGGACCGGACGGTGTCCCAGGCTGTGTCTTACATGAGCTCCAAGAAGAACTGAACCCTCACATTAAGTCACTGTTCAAACTTAGTCTTACTACAGGATATGTACCCAAAGAATGGCGTACAGCTACAGTGGTCCCACTCCACAAAGGTGGTGCCACAACGGACCCCGGAAACTATGGCCCCATAAGCCTGACAAGTCTGGTCTGTAAAGCTATGGAGCGCATTATCATGGAACTCATAAACAAAGACATTGGGAGCCTCCAGACACTGGACCCTACCCAATTTGGCTTTGTTAAGGGCAGATCTTGCCTCTTAAACCTAGTTGATTTCTTTGAAACAGTTACCAAAGCCATAGATGAGGGCAAGGTAGTCCACACAGCCTACCTGGACCTCGCAAAAGCCTTGGACACAATACCCCACTCGGGCATCATAAATAAGCTTAAATATCAACCCCTATATCACAAGATGGGTTGCAAACTGGCTCAGAGATAGAACCCACATGGTCAGAATCGCAGGTGCCATGTCCGAATCCAAACCAGTTACAAGTGGTGTCCCACAGGGCTCAGTTCTGGGACCTCTCTTGTTCGGTATATACTTCTCTGAGGTTCAGGCTAACACGGGGGGATTATGGCTGACAAAATTTGCAGATGACTGCAAACTGGGGGCCATAATCGAATCTCCAGCTGACAGAAGCATCCTCCAAAAGGGTCTCACAGAGACGGATGCTTGGTGCCAGAACCACGGCCTCAAGCTAAATGCTAAAAAGTGCATAGTCATCCCCTTTGGGAAAAACAAGGTGCCCACAAATTACCACATAGGTGGTAATCCATTAAGTACGGAAGAAGTAATTGGAGATTTGGGGACCAACGTAGATAGTAATCTCTCCTTTGATAATCACATTGCCAAAGGGGTTAGAAAGACCTTCTATATAGCCCACCTTATCATGAAAGGGTTTGCATCTAGATCAAGAGAGGTCATTGTGCCCTCTACTCGTCACTCATCAGGCCCATAATTGAATACAATGCCCCTTTTGGGATGTACCTTACCAGACACCTGCAGCAACTGGAGAGACCCCAAAAGTACCTCACCAAGAGGATCATGGGCTACAAACAGATGTCCTGTGCAGCTCGACTAAAGAAACTCTAGCTCTACTCAGTTGCTTACCGCCTACTCAGAGGCGATCTATGCCTGACGTACAAAGCCATGTCAAACCCAGAATTAATGGACATGCTCCACCTCAAAAAATCCAAGTCCCTTAGAGCTACACGCTCCAGGGACCTAAACCTCAGCACAAAAATAAATAGGACATGCTGGAGGGACAGATTCATTTCCCAGAGGCTCCCCTCACTCTGGAATAGAATCCCAATTCATGTTAGACATAGCCCCTCGCTGACCCTCTTCAAGCAAAATTTGGACGCGTGGATGGGAAATCGCAAATTCACCCCTGGGATCTCTCTCGTGTCCCTGCTAGACAGAGGCACAAGAAACTAATCTTAAAAGGGTACCTTCTGTGACCTACTTTACAGAGGCACAGTAGGCTAATCTAATAGGGAGGCGGAAGCCAAATACACTCTGGCTAGGCTTATAAATGCCCTAGGGCAGATAGCCTAGTATCTACCTATGAACCTATTAATAAATTAAAAATACTTACAGCTGTACTCTAAGCATACAGTCATCTTTCAAACTTTTGGATGTACAACTAGTGTAGATAAGAGCAAGACACCCCCCCCATGCCCCCATCACTGTATCACATAAAGGGATATGTATCACCCTATGGTAATTATTTAAAATCTCGGCACCTGCACTGCTGAGTCCAGAGATTTGGAGATTGAATGGTCGAAAAAGTAGACTTAACATACACTAAGTCAGAGGTTGCCATTTCTTGGAACATTCCATTTTCTCTGAAGTATGGGGATCTCAGAGCTGGTATGCCCATGTTTGGGGGGGTGGGGGCTTGCTACCTGCAAAAAGTAAGTTGGAGAAGATTGATGTTCAATGTTTACACTTTTTTCAGTTTCTGGGAACTCAATAATTCAAATCTCCAGATTTCAACAGGAAGCCTTTCCCTTCAAATTTAAAAAATTATATATCAGAAAACTTTCTAATTTATATATGACATAGAACCCTAGCACATCTGAGATTAGTTTTATATCTGTTCCTATTTTGGATACTCATATAGAGACTGGAAGTGTCTAGCAAGACCCAAAAGTAATCCCATTTCCAAGTAAAAACCTTGCAGTTCATTTATCAAGTCTGAGCAGCAGTGAAAATATGAATTTGACTTGTACACAATTTCAGTTGTGTTTCAGTTAATTTACCAATCCCTTCCATGGGATAAGTTTCTCTATAGGTTAATAACACAGCAGTGCCCTAATGGCTTCAGCCACCTTGAGTAACCCACAAAAATTACAATTTTCTTTGAGATAGCTATTTTGGCAGCAGTACTAGATATAAGTATTCTCAAATAAATTTCCATCTTAACTAACAAACCTTGTGGTGGGACCCTGGTTTTCCCAGGACTCTAATAATCCCAAATTTTCAAATGTTACTTGCATTTCCTAACATAACTAACATTATCATAAATCAAATGTACCCTCCATCTTCCTGTCAGACTAAAATGTGTTGATTTTCTGATAACTTTCTCTAATACTAGCTACTCATGACACAAAAAATAATTTAAGATATTTTTCAAACATTTGAAAAATGGAGACATAATACAATTTCAGCACCAGATGACTTGGAGGTGGTACCTGCTTTGTTGAAGGATCTGAATACATGGGATAAATTAGAGTATCAGATTCTAAAATAGTACATACAACCAATGGATCAGTCCATTTCTTAAATACAAAAATGTCCAAACACTGGATGTTTTGGTTACTGCTAGCCATAGATGTGGTGTTGTGCAAAAAAAGTCATAACAGTCTCCTATGGTATTATTAAATATCAAAACAGATGACATTAAATTAACTTCCATACATAAATCCCTATTCTTCTTAAGAATCAGATCCATAGTTAAATAAGTGTCAAATATTTAAAGCCTGAAGCATTGCATAAAGTGGTCCCTGTATTGTTTTAACCTTTCCATTGTCGCTGTATATATTTGTGCCTCATGTAAACAAAGTTCTGTAGATAAGGTCACAATGACTTTTTAACCTTTACTGGAAACTTCACCCTCATTTTAGGCAGCCCTACTTCTTTCAGCATTGTCATGACAGATGAACATCACTAGGTAGAAGAGGGTAAAAAGCCCCCACACCCCATCACTGTGCCCCACAGGCAGTTTTTCATTTTATCAGTTTATGCTCATACTTAATGAGCTTGTCTACTTCAGTCAGCACTGGCATTTTTACTGTTCCAAGAACTGTGAATCAGACATGTCTGTTAAGTTTGTTCAATGTATTAAGTCTTTTTGCTGTTCTAGCTAATTTTTTTCCTGTTTGCACATAGTGTTGAATTAGTGATTTCTCACTGTATTTTTAAGTCAGGAGAACCTTAATGAAAACCCAGTGCAGGCTTTTCAACCACAACAGATGATACGGAACTAGTTACAGAGTGAGCCATTTCTCTGGTTTGAAAAAAAGGAAACTGTTCAGTTTTTTTAACACAAAGACTTTTTTATTCATATACCACATCTTGGACATCGATATTCACCTTGTTTGTTCCTATGGGCTGAATTTGTTAAATCAGATTATCATTTTTTTACTCATCTCTCAACAAGGATTACACCAAAATCAATATGCAAATAATCCACGTGTATTTTTGCTTTACTTATGTTTCTGACACTCCCAGTCTTCACCAGTCTCCACACAAGGGATAAGGCAGCCTGCTACATCACCATCCTAATAGTGCATAGAGACTTCCCTTTGGCCTAGCCCTGACATCACCTCCTCTGCTTAAGTGTTTAGTAGTCTCAGTGTCATTCATGTGCATAAATACTACTGGGGATGATTTGTTTGTTCTGTCTGCCTGAGCTAGAGGCTGCAGTCTATACTGAGGGTTGTAGTTATGCATGAATATTCCCCTTTCCCATACATGAAAGGTATAAAAGTATAGAGGAACATTCTTGCCCTTGGGAATGAGAAAGCATCGGTCTTACAGGGCTGTGTACAAGGAATCAAAGAACAGAATTTATCTATCTGTTTTAAAAGAAGGCAAATGCATATATTTGAGGTGCTCCCCATAGTTGGATCAATTCCTGGTGATTCATGGGTATACTTTCCATTCTTGACTGTCTGTTCTGGATCTGCTCACTTTGTCTGTAATAATGGTTTGCCCTGATTGAATATATGAAGCCTGAAAAGCCAAAGTGAGCTGAGATGCTACCTTACAGGCAATCATGGCAAGTCTACAAGCGCTGAAAAATCTGGTATCCCCTTCTTTGTTTCTATACCACATCACTGAGGTGTGGTCTGTGATAACTTGTAGAGGTCCTGGAGATCACAGATGATTTAAGGCTTTTAGAGAATTCATTACTGACAACACCTCTGACATTTATTGTGATTTTACTTGTCCCGTTTGTTTCACAGATCTTGCACTTCCCCCAAACAAAGTCTGAGGCATTTGTTGTGACCATCTGAGAAGGAGGAAGGGAGAAGGGTGACCTGGGTTGAGAGAAAACTGCTACACCCACAGCAGTAGCTCCCTTCTAACAACCCCCAGCATAAGACTCTGAAAAGATAAAAGATGATGCTGACATCAGACTGAATTAAGGTACCACTGACATTTTTTGGGAAGTCTGATCAAGGGAATCATAATAACCACAGACACCATGAAAACCATTATACTGAGAAATTCCCTTTATTTGTACAAATATTATCAAGACGGAAAATATCTATAAGATAATCCAGAGAAAACATTCTGTGTGAAGGGATGAAATATGATGTCTGTAAATTCTCTTCAAACCTCAAGCTGAGAAGCTTCCTGACACATGTCAGATAATCTAGACAACAGGAAAAAGTTTGTCAATATAAAACAATTGTACAGATAAGAAAATAATGTTTATGCCTTAAAGTCTGGAGTAAGCAATTAAGAGATCCAGACACTTTCTAAATAATCAGATAGACCGAAGAGCAAGAACAGAGAAATAATAGTACACACCTATGAACAGCCTAGTACCCACATATGAACCTATAAACCTTGACGAGTGGATGGGAAACAGAAAGTTTACCTCTGGGATCACTTCAGTGGCTTTGCTCAACAGAGGCACAGGGAACTAATCTAAGGGGGCAGCAAAAACCAACACATTCTGGCTAGGCTTATAAATGCCTTCAGGCAGACAACCTAGTACCCACCTATGAACCTATAATATAAGCCAAATACAGAAACTCTTGCTAAACATCTGAATTCTTTACAATTTGGTACTGGATAGGTATCTTTTACATCTAATGTTATCATGAAACTGGGGGGTTACTGGTAAAAAGGTTTGGAGGGAAAACATTTTGAACTTTGGGGCCTTGACATGTAGATTGAGAGAAAGAGGGCTAGGATTGATCTCAAAGTTCTCTCCTTCTTTGGTACCAGAAAGATCCTTGAATAACACCCTTTGCTGTTCGGATCTGAGGGCGTTAGTTCTTTGAGCCCCTGAGACAACAAGCACTTAAAAACTGGTGGGATCAGGGAAGTTTGATTTATAGGATGCAGTGGAATTCCCTAAAAAGGAGGAAGGCACGCCCATCGTCATTAGTACCCTGCGATCCTCAGAACCCACTTGTTTGAGATGATCAGACACCACCAGGGAAAAATTAAAGATGTAGGATTTAAAGGGTTGCCAGGGTTTTGGTGGTGGTGGTGTTGAATGGGCCAGTAGTAATTCTGATGTTTTTGACAGATCTTGACTTTGGACAGCTCCAAACTTCATTCTTTGAGCATCCTTGATGTTGCTCTTTAAACTTCTATTTGTTTGAACTTTGCTGAAACTGTTTATTTTGCTTCTTGTAAAAGGGCCTTGAATTAGTTTTTACTGAACTTAAAAAAGGAGGGCTGAAAGATGTAAGTAATCGCCTAAATCAATTTACCTGTTTCATCAAATCTTTAGCAACTCTAGATGCACTATCAGCAGAATCGGAACAGCACTTTAGGGACTGTTTGGTTGGCTGAGACAACTGGTGAATTCAATATATAAAGTTTTAACCTCCAAAGAAGGAAGAATTAACTTCAGGTTCTCAAAAGCCAGTTAAAAAAATGCAACATGTGACCCTGGCAGTTCTGAAAGTTAAAGTAGGAGAATAAACGTTCTTCCTAAATATATTAAAGCTTTCCTATCATTGTTAGAAGAAGTGGGACAAGCATTCACAATATGTTTATCTATAAATGGCTTTGACAAGGAAAATAATTGCAGGGTCTGACTTGGGAAGAGAAGTAGATATTTATAAGTTTGAAGTACTTTGTGAAACCTAATTAGACTTGTTGGGAGCAGAAGGGTGGCTGTCAGAAAATATATTCCTAAATGATTTTACACAGTTTTTTTCACAAAAGAATTCCCAAAGGGGAAAAAGTCCCTTTACTTGAAACAGTCCATAAAAAAAATTAATTTCCTAGCATAAGCTACAACAAAATGAAAAGCAGTTTTTATTAAGCAAAATTATGTTGTTGTGTGTTTCGACTTTTCCCGGTTAGGGGTCGCCACAGCGGAACTCTGGTCCGCTAATCATTGGCAGTAGATTTTTATGTGCCGAGTTGCCAGCC
Organism: Protopterus annectens; assembly: GCF_019279795.1. Classification (NCBI taxonomy): domain Eukaryota; kingdom Metazoa; phylum Chordata; order Ceratodontiformes; family Protopteridae; genus Protopterus; species Protopterus annectens. The sequence goes on along the minus strand of NC_056742.1, from coordinate 114,224,860 downwards.
CTGATGCACAACCTTCAACGAAGGTATGCCCATTCACGCATGTCTCCATGCAGAAGACGCTCTAGCTGAGAATCGAACAGGACAACATCTTACTGTGAGGCGACAATGCTACCGCAGCACCACCAATTATGTAATGGAAGTTTTTCCACTGAAGGGTATCTATCGATCTGCTCAGCGTTAAAGGATCAGCAACCATCCATCATTTCTATGAAACCAATACTGGGAATGCACTTCAGCAACAATGTGGTCATAATATTGGCAGGATATAACCTATACAGCTTAGGCTACTGCAAGCCTGATTTAATGTTGAACATCTGCATTTAACATAATGGCCCCATAATAACCAGCAATGGGGCAACAACGTATATACTTCAAAAGTTTAAATTCCCTTTTTCTGACTTTTTTCAGAAACTAAAGATGAGGATACCTAATAAGAGCAAGCAAGATAAATTGATAGACATACCATCTGCAGAACAGGCATTGTTCATACTGTGTACCTCATTTAAATGAACATTTCTCTATTAAAATACTGTTGAAAAATGGATAGTTGTGTCATTAATAATTAGTATACTTTTTTACTTGAAGTAACCATTACACATGAAAGCTTGTTTTGTTATTTTACACATTTAATGATTTATTTGAGTTTGTATGCCAGCTTTTCAGACCCCTTTAACAGAGATGGATACAAACAGCGAACAGCAGCAAAGCAATCATGAAGGTGTACCCAACTGTATGTTTACTTTCAAGTTTATCATCATACAGCATTTGCTGACGGCAGTTTCCTTAACTAACACGCAAACTTCATTAGGAACAGGCCACAAGACTACATCGATTCTGCCCACTGATTACGGTTATGGGGCAGTTCAAAATGAGTACAATATTAAAGAATGCAGGAAGTGAAGATTCTGGTTTGTTTAGCCAACAATGGATACTGAACAAAGCATCTGGTAAAATAACCCTCATCAAGTTTAAACACAAGACTACTGCAAGTGTCTTATTGCAAAAGACCTTGGAATGCAGTTGCAATCTCCTTCTGCTTATGTACTATATATATTGCTTTGCTCTATAGAGCTGTTTCAGATTGTCCTTTCTAAAAAATAGCAAGATTTTTATTGTGCTGAAATATGAATGAGAATTTCTCTAAGATAAACAGTCCTCTGCAATCATAGAAAAAGAAAATGTTTTCCTAGATTCTGCATGTAGTCCACTGTTAGATCTAAACCTATAAAGTTATGACCTTTTGAGTCTTACTGGCTGATCATTAAACGTTTTACAATGAGTGGTTTGCCAAACAATGCTTGCAACCCTTTCTATATCTCGCCTAGTACTGTCCTACATTCCACAACACACAACAGTGAAATCACTGTTCCTGCAGCACTGTATAACTTGCTTTGCACCCATCCCCGTTAGCTTCTAAGTCAAGTTCCAGATTAAATTTTTCTAACTACCAGATGCGTGTCATACAGGCTACAAAACTGTACCAAGCAAGTTATACGTTATAATAAAAGTCACCTGATGAAATCATTCCAAACTTTACTAAAAATCACACAAACGCTTCTGGAAAGAGATCAACCATCTTACAGGAGGGATGGAAGAGGCTTCTCTATATGAATTCCATATCCTCTCATCCTTCTGCCTCAGATTTCCTTTCTCATTTCAGGAACCTTTCTCAGCCTTTTCTTTAGTCAACTCTAAACTGCATTGGACACGCACACATCCCCAGCCATACATCATTTCATTCTACTTCAGAATTATAACCTCCAAGGACACTCACACTCTGCGTGAACAAACTGAACTTGATAGCCCCTGGTATTGATCACCTTCACCCATAGTTTATTTACCACTGTAGAGACATCATCATAACACCACAGAAACCCATCTATAACCTGTGTATAAAACCCAATATTATGCCGAACATCAGCAGAAATGTGCTTCCTAGTGAAATGTCAGCACTCTTACTGTAGAGTGCTAATAGCACAAAAAGAAATGTTAAAAACACAGAAGGGTGAATCTCAAACTTTGCTCTTCTCCTTTAAGCTTGGTATATACAAATCCATTTATATATATATATATATATATATACACATACATACATATATATATACACACACACACACACACACACACACACATCTATCTCGACTCCAAGATCGCAATATGTTGGAGAAAAGGGAATATTCTGGGAATTGTTCATATTACGCTTGGTATATACAAATCCATTTTCTTTTTATTTGGCCATTCAGTCTCCGTATTTCAGACTCACTCCAGTGGGTTCTGATATTTATTTATTTTATTTATTTTATATTTCTTGACTGGGAAGTTCCAACTGGATACATGTCCATTTTGAGCGGAGGCCCGGGGAGAAAATCTCCATCTCACACATGAATAACATTGTACAGTATATCATGGTATAGAATGCTAACTAGATAACATACAAAATATTGTAGTAAAAGCTCCAATCATGCAGATAATAAACAGGGTAGTCATAAGTTTGTATATAATACATAGGTAACAGATAATAACAATTGTAATAGGCATTAAAAGACCAACAAGGTTATAGGGCATTAGGAAAAGTCATAGTTAGTCCAGTAAAAGGAAAAGGTATGGAAAAGTGAGAATTAGTGTAGGATATCCCCTGATTAACTTTGACCTAGTAATAGATGTATGGTAGTGTAGAAGTAGGGCAAAAAAATATGAGAAAAATATGAGCGAGGAGGATGGGTGGGAGGGTAGAAATAGAAAGCATGATGAGGTTTAAAGTGATGTGTTAATATATTTCTCTTATAGAGGAGAGAGAAGTTATTGCATGAGTAGTTAAGAGAGTTAGAAAATAGGGAGTCACCGGCTGAGTTATTACGTTTGTGTGTTTGAACAAGCAGTTTGTTTGAAAAGCGAAGTGGCCTGGGGTTACAATATGTGTTGATGAGATTTTTTAGACCAGAGGTATTTTCAGGGTGATTGAGGACATTATATGTTACTTTAAGTTGATTATAATGAAGTAAACTGGGACGTTCTAGCCACCCTAGAAGTTTGAGGTTTTGACAATGATGTTTCCGATATTTAGATCCTGTGGCAAATCTGGTGATATGGTTATAACAGTTTGAGAGTTTACCAAGTACTTGATTTATTCACGTTAATTAGGATAGGTGAGGTGTAGAGGAGGGTAAGAGAGTAGGTGTGTGTGGGCAATTTCAGACCTAGCTAATGGGGTAAGGAAAGGTTCATTTCTATATAGAGAACCAAGTTTTGTGTTAATTGTTTTGATAGTTTGATTGGCATGCATATCAAATTTGAGGTTATTATCAACTATTACCCCTAAGAGTTTTGTATGGGTATCTGGTGAAATAATGGTACCATTGTTGGAAGTTATTGTAAAGGTAAAAGGAGTGGACAATATGGGTAGGGGAAAAGAGCAGTAGCTTAGTTTTATTAGGGTTAAAAATCAGACAGTTATTATAGAGCCAGTTTTCTACTATGTTGAATATTTGTTGGGTTAAGGACAGAAGAGCTGCTGGTGAGGAAGCAGAGCAGATCAGAGTAGAATCGTCAGCGTATTGAATACAAGTTGCATCTGGGATGGAAGGTTATTAATAAAAATAGAGAATAAAAGGGGTCCAAAAATAGAGCCTTGTGGGACTCCCAAGATAGAAAGGTAGTAGAGTGGATAGTTTGTCCTGCCATAGGACTGCTTGTTGTCTACATTTCAAATGGTTACTAGAAAAATGTCATTGTAAAACCTCCCCTAAAAAATACAATCCCTCCAATTCGTCAGACTTTATGCCCATTTCTAATTCTCCCTACCCTAGGAAAGATGCTGGAAAAATTACTTTAATGGCAATTCAATTAATACATCAACCAATACCACCTTCTTTTTCAAAAGTGGCATGGCTTTTTTTCGCTGGTTGCAGTACATCCACAATTATCTGAACACTCAGTAACATTCTTCCAACATTCTTCTTGAAAAGCAACAGAAAACAGTAAAAAAATGTTCTAACTGGTAAACAAAGTAAATTAAAAGACGGCAAAAAACCAAAAAACTTTTAATCAATAAAAGCAAAACAACGCATTTACAGTAAGCACTTTCATCCTTAATATAGACTTCTTCAAACTGAATAATGTCAGTTACAAAACATATTTAAATACAAAAACTGAATCACAAGACCATATTTAAAACTTAATGCTTTAACACTTTCTTTGTCAAGTATGCTAAAGTCTTCATGTTTATTCAATTCAGGTGGGCAGCAGGCATTCAATCTCACATGCCACAAATATTCTCATCTTCTGTATCAAACATCCTATCAAAATTTTTAATTTCATCAAGTAAAAATTTAAAACCAACCTTACATGTACTTGATTTGTAGTGTTTAACCAAAGCATTCCTTTCATCTCCTACTTCTACAGCATGTTTATGCTCATAAATATGCTTATATAGTTCTCTAACAGTATGACCTACATAAAAAGACAAGATTTACATATAACTAAATATACAACCAATTTGTATTTGCATGTGAAACACCCATTAATCTTAACACTAACTAGTTATTAATAATGATGTCACTTGATTCCACATATAAATAATCTCATAAATTGCAACTGAAACATTTCACCATACCCAATTTATTCCTTATTTCTTTGGGTCTACTATGCTTAGCTTGAAAAAATTTTAAAGCTCTTGCCCTTTTTCTGAACAAAAACAGGGCAACTTTTGATAATTTTCCAATTACTGGTAATAATGCTTTTAGTAGCTGTTCCATCTACACTATTCCTAACTTGCATGGATGTTCAAAAGTTCCTGTTCTTAGATTTCTTTTCAGAACTTGTATCTTTTCTCTTACTGCACATTTCGTTAAAAGAAGCTGCAACCACTTCATTCGTGTAGCCTCTGTTTAAAAATTTGTTGTACAAACTTACACTTTCAGCACAAAAATCTTGATCTCTCTTAAACTGTTAATTCTCATTATTTGTTTCTTGACTATATTTACTTAGTTCTCTTAGAGTGCATACTTCTAGAAGTACCATTTTGGACTTCTTTCTTATAATATTTTCATGACTAATTTATCATTCACTTTTAAAATAGGGACATCTAAATAATTAAAACAATTTTTTTGTATTTAAATATGTTTTGTAACCAGCAATGTTCAGTCTGAAGAAGTCTGTATTAAGGACAAAAGTGCTTACTGTTAATGCTTTGTTTTGCTTTTATTGATTAAACGGTTTTGGGTTTTCTGCCTATTTAATTTACATTCTTCTTGGAATAGGCAAAGACCTAATGACTGGAGCCATTTTTGTTGATCTCACCAGAACCTATGATCTTGTAGAATAACTCAATACTCAGACCATCTCACTGAAAAGGACATTAATGATGACACACTGCTCTGGTTCAAGAACTACCTCCAACTGCCACTTCTTAGTGAATTTCAATTTATCAACCTCTACATCAGTCCCGCTACAGAAAGGTGTCCTCAAAGATCTATTCTGGCACCCTCTCCTTTTTTCTATTTACATTAGCAAACTTCCTTTTGACTTACCCAATCTTCCTCTCCTGCTTTAAGCTGATACTATGGTCCTATTCCACTCCAACCATCTTCTACATTAACTCAAACTTCACTTTGATGTTCATGCCATTATGCAATCAGTCAGTGATAAACAAGTACTGCTAAACTCCTCTAAAACAAAAAGCACACTAGCCAGAAGTTCACTTCCACCTCCAGGCCTCTAGAAATCCTCAATCACCTTAACATTATTGAAAATGTCACTTTATTCAAATATCTAGGGATTTGGCTGGACCCCTTCCTAAAACTTCCAAAGCCACCTGGACTACCCACACAAAAATCAAGTCTCTCCTATTGTGGGCTTATAGGCTCTCCTCTTTTCTATCCAGATCCTGTAGAAATGTTATAGGTAAAGGTATCTTACTGGCTCAGCTAGAAAATGATATCCCTCTATTTGCTACAGCTTCCAAAAGAAATGCATCTACCATTCAAGTCCATCTCAAATGCTATTTGCAGGTTCATCACTCATTAAGAAATAAATACCTCAGCAAAACCACTGAAAAAGCTAAATGGCTACCTGTGAAACAGTGTGCCAACATTCTACTTGCCTATTTAAACTTATCAGGAATGACATCTTCCCTCTCTAGCCTCCAGACTATTCTGAAATGCACCAACATATAACCTTAAAAATCAACCACTCATGTGTTCCTCCACCCCCCTCCAAAAAAAATAGGTTTCACTGTGAAGACTATGCTTTCTCAGTCCTTGGTCCCAAACTGTGGGGCTCTCTCCCTTCCTTTCTTAAAGATCATTCCTCTTACCATATTTCCAATCAGAAATAAAAGCACATTCCAAGACTCTAGGAAAATGCAACTCTCTCTCTGGTAATATTATATCTTCATTCCCTTCTTCCATCTACATATCTTGCTCTGACTCCATTTTTTAATTGTGATCCTTTCAGCATACAAGCTCCGATTTCTACTGGGTATATAATGCATGTATAACTTGTATTTTTTTCAGCCACTATATATATATATATATATATATATATATATATATATATAATATTATATATCTATTGACTTTACATCCTCAAGGCTGCTGTGATATTCACTTTGTATAGAATTTATGTATACACTGCATTTTGTCATTCACTTTGTACTTAATGTCAAGGATCTATTGTGTTTATCCTGTACCGAGACTAAAAGAGGTCCTATGGGATCAGTGCTCTACCTCGGTTATCAAATTCAAAATAAAAAATAAATATAGGTCCAGCCTTTATTATCCCTTCCTAGTGAAGTAGGTCAGAACATGTTAAACAACAGTCAAGCTACAGGAACAGAAGTTTCTTATTGTACAACATTCGGATCATTAATACATTTCCAGTTAGCCCTGTTACTGCTTTCATGTCCCAAAACAATATCACTGTTGGTCTTGTTACTACTTCATGAGGCAACATTGTCTGCAGCCATGTACTGTACTGCTACACTTGCACTGCATACTTTTGCTGCCACCTGCACTACAAAACAAAAGGGAGACACCTTTCTTAGGTAATGTTTGGGCATCCATTGCACATGTACAGTGCGCACAAACCCAAAAGTTTATAAAGCTGCTTGTTGAGCCTTACAATTCAGCTGAGTTGAACAAAAAAAGATATATTTTTTGTCCTAGCGGATTACTTTATGGGTCCAGGGCTATGGAAGAGTAATCCGGGCCCATTTAGAGCCATTTCTATTTTAAGTCACCAATATTATATTTCTACAAGTTTCAAGTTTTATGTTATTTTAATCTGTAGATATTGCATAATGGATCTAGTCTCCGACAATGTCCAAGCTATTGTTTGGAAAGGAGAGTGTTCCATACACAGCAAGGCAGACAGACGTAGGGTCATAGGAGGTTATTAGGTTAATGGCCCTAGGGTCTTTACAAGCCTAGTCAAGTTCAACCCTTGTTCCCTCAAGGGTCGAGAGATATGGTCTATGTTATAAGCAGATATAAATCTGCACAGACTGCCCCTATCCAAGAGAGGCACAGGTAAAATCCCTGGTGTGAATTTGTAGTTTCTTATCCAATCATCCAAGTTATACTTAAAAAACTACATTCCAAACAATAGGGACCCCAGCACTAATCCCTGTGGACCACCACTGGTAACTCTAGTAATGGGTCTATTGGTGGAGGTGGAGTCCCCTATTTTGCCTTTATGTATTCTGTCAGTGAGCCAGTTTGCAACCCACCTGATAGTATATGGGTTGACCCTCAGTTGGGTGAGTTTTTCAATGATGCCTAAGTGAGGATTTGTGTCAAATGTACTGGCCAAGTCTAGGTAGGCCATATGCACAGATTTGCTTTCATGAAGGGCTTTGGTGACAGTCTCGAAGAAGTCCACCAGGTTCAACAAGCAGGATCTTCCTTTAACAAAACCAAAGTAGCTCAGGTCAAGTGTTTTGAGGGTCTCCTACATCCTGGTTGATACGGCTGGTTAGACTGATGGGTCTAGAGTTCCCAGGGTTGGTGGATGCACTCTCCCTTGTGCAAGGGGGTTATGGTAGCTGTTTTCCATTCACCAGGGACAAAACCAGTGCTTAGGATATGGTTCAAAAGAGTACCCATTGGTGTTACTAACTCTTGTTTTAAACCATTGAAAACACAGCCTGGGAAGTTATCAGGTCCTGTAGAGGCTGTTTTTGGCCTTGGAGAGCAGTTAAGACCTTCTCTTTAGACATATTAGGTGGAAAATAGGTGGTAGGAATGTCTTGGGGTATATGTGGCAGGGACAGGGGGGACAAGTTTTCACTGAACTTGCCCCCAGCAGGTTGGCTATTTCTACTGGTTCAGTATACGTGGTACCATTCACTACCAGTTCATTGCAAATCTGTGTTTTTTCTTTAAGGTTTCAGATGTAGTTAAAGAATGCCTTATGGTTATCCTTAGCTAGGTATGCTAATCTAGATTCATAATTTGCTTTAGAGGTCTTTACAAGAGGTCTTATTTGCTTGTTCAAGCTGAGAAGGGTGTCCTTCCATTTATGAGATGGTTCCTTTTTGCTCTTAGACAGCAATTTCTTCCACTTATTATATAATATATCTATGGCGGATGCTCACCAGGCAGGCTTGTTTTTTAAGGATCTTGCTTTGGTCCCATCAGGAACAGCTGAGTAAATACAATTGTATAAATATTTACAGAATACATTGTTGTATATCCCAGTATAGGTGTCCTTGCCATCAGTGAAGAGAGGAGCTTTGAAGCTATTAATCATTACTTTGAAAGAGACTCATTTATGATCAGACTTCACCAGGGAGGGCCGCACATATAAATTTACCCAATCTATGGACAGGTAGTTAAAATGGGTAGAGGAAGTTTTGACCCTGCCGATTCGCCCCCGACCGATTCAACCCTGGATGGTTGGACCCAAACAGCAGCCTCAATCAGTCTGGAGAAGTAAGCAGAGCATCACGGGAAGAGGTGAGAAGCTTCAGCTTTTAGTAAAGTGATATGCCGCCAGTGACAGCGAGAATCCAACAAAATGAAAAGTGAAATGTTATTTAAATTAAAAGCGGACTATTCCATCTACATTTCACAGCATTTACTTTTCCGTTAACAGTGCAAACTTACACAGCCACAGCCCCTTGGGATCAACCTTCACTTCGCAGAAGTAAAAGCCAAACAGAAAAGGTGTCATCACAGAATCCTGGGGGAATACACTAGAGACTGATCTCTTCGCGGAAGTCATTTCCCCTATTTAGATTGTGGGTGCTGCAAATTTAGTTTGCTGAGGTGGTTACAGCAGCATATAAAGACATATTTCATTTTTTTTTTACGTCGCACCTATCCAGATTTTCACAGAATGTCAAGATTTTTAAGTTATTTTTTTGGTGTTCTCCTCAAAAAAAATGTGTGGTTGTTTGGCAGATCCTTTAGGATGTAATTAATGACAAACATTTGAATTTCGGACGTCACATCCTTTAGAAAATACATGTTACATGAAAACCTGCTGTTCTATGATTTGTCTAAGTTTATACGAGGTAGCAAGCAATCTGTGATGTTGGAACTTTGTCTCTCATTACTTCCTGCACTGAGGTTGATAGTCAAGTCCACTAGGCTCCGTTTGTTAGTTATGTATCAAATTGCAGGGTACCTCCACCACTATATAGACTCCCCATGGCTGCACTTCTAACCATCGAAATTTCAAAACATCGAAATTTCAAAACATCGAAATTCTGATCGAGACCAGAACATCGAATTTTGAAACATCGAAGGTTGCAAGTGTAACCAAAAAAAGAAAAAAGAAAAAGAAATTTTAACAATTGCATGCAGCCCCCCTGCACCCCACATCCCCCCTACTTTAATATTCCAACTCCAAGACCGCACTACAGTTGAGTAAAGGGAAATCTCCCATTTAGCGCTATATGCAGAAGCGCTAAATGGGAGATTTTCCATACCCTATCTGTAGTGCCATCACACAAGGACACTTGGACCCCTGCAAAAATACAAACATTCTCCCACCTACACTTACCTTTTTCTTTCCCTTCAAACCTTCAGCGTTTTCAAACTTGATGTTCTGGTCTCGATGATCTGAACTTTGATGTTTTAAACATTTGATGGTTTGAAGGGGAACCCTCCCCATGCATCCCTTACATACTGTAATGTACCATAACCCATTAACAGAAAAGTACCGTCAAGGTCAACAAGTCAAAGTTTATGTAATAAATATATACTAAACAATGAAATCATTAAATAGAAATATAAAAATAAAATATATTTAAAATAAAAGAGTTTCAATTAATTTATTGTATAACTGAATGAATAATGAAAATGTACTTATTAAAATATTTGGGGTCAAACAGTCTGGGGTCGAACTGTCCACTAAAAAAAAAATCACATATAAATTTATACATGAAATTGTATAGAAATGCATTGGGGTCGAACAGTCTGGGGTCGAACAGTCCTGCTTCTGTTAAAATCACCCATAACCAGGGTGTTTGGTTGTACTTTGAGCAACTCAAGTAGATCCAAAAAGGCTGTGTGGATATGTTTCACAGAGGGGGATCTATAGCTGATAACTTGGAAAGGGGTCCTTCCTACATTTATTTGCACATGGAGTAACTCTAGGGAATCATTGTTTAACTAGTCCAGAGGTGTATTTATCTTTGATGAATATTGATACTCCTCCTTTAGTTTTCACACGTTCATTGTGTGGCCTAAATGTGTGGAAGGTATTATTATCCCAGTATGGCTGGGGTGCTCTCCATGGTCTTGAAACAGGTCTCTGCGACTGCACAGATGTCCACATCTTCCAAGGTGAGGAGTGCTTCCAGTGAGAGCAGCTTAGCCGCATAACCTTAAGGTTGCTTTTTGAGGATATTTTTACATCGGGGATTTTGTTTTTGTGACATTGCCTTAAAAGAGGCACTATAGGGGAGGCAAAAGCTTTAGCCAGTAACCAAAAGACCAGAGGTGATATATGGAGATCATCTCTGGCAAAGTATTGTGGTCCATCAGCCATATCATCCCAGGCTGACAGGTACTGGTTCCCCTTAGAATAATATCAGAAACTAAGCTAATTGTTGAAGTCAATCATTTTTTGTCTGTATTGAGGTATCATCCTAAGTGGAGGTAGAATGTTGTTTAAGGCTAGGGACATACCCGCCTGGGACACAGAGAGCTCAGTCATGTCTCTCTTCATATAGTACAGTGAGGTACTTCTCAAGTCGTTCACACCAACATGGACTACGAGATAGAGTCTTATCAGTGGCTGTTGCGGAGAGATTTGAGTGCATGTGTGATGTGGCAGATCCTGGCACCTGACAGACAGCTGACTGACTTTTCCTTATCCAACCTGGTGAGTGGGACATGTGTGTCTCACAATGGAGTCACCTATGACTAAATCATTTGGTTTTGTTTTTTGCCTTAAGGACATGTTTGGTAAGACACTGGTGTATGCATTTGTATGTGTACTGTGATTTGCTGAAATGTATTAAGTGAAATGTGCTTATGTTTGAGAGGTCTCTGATCTTTAGGTAGGCTTCTAGTGAGAACCTCTGCATATATAGGCTTAAACATGTATGCATGGATGGTGCAGGAGGTGAAGTGTGTAAGCCAACAACCTGCTTAGCATTGGATATACTGATTTGTGAGCGAGAGAGCTGAGAGCAGAGATTCTTAATACAGGTGCATCTTTCACATGTTGAATTTGTGTGAATTAGGAGAAGTGGGTTGACACAATTGCTACATTGCCTCAGGATGCCCAGGTCAATCAGGCTGGCTGGAGAAATGGTGGGAAATTGTCCATTCATGATGCTAGGTGAAGTACTGCAGTCAGTAACAGGGAGGGGACTAGAATGACCAGGTACGACTAAGGGACAAGGAAAAAGTTCTACACTGAGGGGCTTAATGGGTAATGCTTCTGAGCCCCCCCCCCAAGCCTTTCTGTGTTGGAGGGAAGCCTTCTAGCTTATCAGTGGGAGTGGTAAGCATTAGGTAACCTGACTACCACATAAGGAGTGGTTCTGGCCCAGAATTTGTAATTATTGGCCGTTTGGACAATCTTCCATCTCTCTCAACTTTCTGATTTGAAAGCCTGCATTTGCACTTGTTTCTGTCCTGTAACTCGTCTAGTGCAGATACAGATTCTTAGTTTTAGCACTTAAATTTGCCTATTCATACTCAGCACTTGTTCAGAAGTTGTAAGCACTAAATAAGCTACTAATTACTATAGCATTCAATCTTCCTCATTACCTAAAGGAAAACAGTTTTTGTACTTACTTTTCTCACTGGCGTTGAGAAAAACAGCTCTTGTACTCACTTTCCTCACTTATCTAGAGGAAAATAGTTTTTTATTCAAGCATATCCAAGGGTCATGTACACAGACAACCGTCTTCTCCTACCACCCAACACTACAACCTGTGAGAGATGCACTTATCTAGCCAAACTGGAGTTAAAGCTCTCACCAACCAAGACTGAACCTGACAGTCATGAGGAGAAGGCAAACATTTGCACCACACCACACTCATCACATAGTCTCACTATGTCTACACCACCAAAATCCACACATAGAAACTCAAAAACATTTGCGGAGGCTCTCAATAATAATCTGCCTAAGCAACAGAGACCTCCAAAGCAGAAACACAAGCAACCTCCATCCCCCAACACAATCCAAATGACACATAGCCCACAGATTCAGTGTGCCACTCAAACACAGCCAATAAGGCAAAACAACATACCCAACACACTAGTCATAGGTGACTCTCTAGTCAGGCACACTGATGTCCCACTCACCAGGCTAAACAAGGAGAAGGTTACGGTCAGCTGCCTGTCGGGTGCCAGGATTCGCTACATAACCCACGCACTCAGGTCACTCCACAACAAGTACAAATATGACTCTGTCATTGTCCATGTTGGTGTGAATGACCTGAGACATACCTCCCTGGACTACATGGAGAGACAAGGAAGAACTCTGTGATCTTGTAGCCCAGGCAGGTATGACCCTAGCCCTGAGCAGCATTCTGCCATCGCTCAGAATGATATCGCAATACAAGGACAAAATGATTGATTTCAACAATTGGCTAAGCTTCTGGTATCATTCAAAGGGGATCCAGTATCTGTCTGTTTGGGATGACACGGTCGACAGACCACGATACTTTGCCACAGATGGCCTGCACCTGTCGCCCCTAGGATTCCGGATACTGGCTAAGGCTCTTGCTGCCCCTATAGTGCCTTGTTTAGTCAGGGTTCAAGTAACAAATTCACCACCATAACAGGAACAGGCAAGCAAAAACTGAGGGTAATGCTACTCAATGCTAGAAGTCTAAATTTCAAAATGCACTCACTCGAGGCACTCAAAAATGGAGAACATCGATATCTGTTCAGTGACTGAGACCTGGTTCAAGGCTCCAGAGAGCACCCCTGCACTACCAGGCTATAACTCATACCACACTTTTCGGCCATCTAACCTGGACCAAAACACCAAATGTGGGGGTGTGTCCATATTCATTAAGGATATCCACACCTCCAGGCTAGTTGCTCAGCATAATGCCTCCGAGGTTATCCAAGTGCAACTAACTCTTGGAAAAACTGCAATCCAAATTGTAGCTCGCTACAGATCCCCCACCATGCCCCAGGATTCCCACTCCTCTTTTCTTGATGTACTGGAAAATATTAGGATTCAACCAAACACCCTAATAATGGGCAACTTCAACTACCCCACCATTAACTGGGAAAACTACTCATGTACTAACTCCTTAGTGCAACGCTTTCTGGAATTCATAAACTCCAGTGCCCTAGATCAACTTATCCACACCCACACCAGAGGCAACAATATCCTAGACCTAGTCATTACCAACATGAGTGACCGGTGTTCCACACCTGAAGTCAACTCCTCGTTGGTCCGATCCGACCATAAGCTAATCACCCTTGATATCCACATCCCACCCCCACCTCCCATTAAGGGAACCACAGTAAGAAATTTCTCCAAAGCCAACTTCATGCTTAAGACAGAAGTAGTGAACTTCATGACACCCATGCAGATGGACAATACAGTTACAACTGCTGAATCCTACACAAATGCGCTCTAAGCACCTACATGAGTGCATGGATCATGCTATCCCAAACAGAACCAAGATGCTATCCTCCAAAAAAAGGAAGCCAATCTGGTGGTCCCCTGCCATAAACAAACTGTACAACAGAAGGAAGAAACTGTTGCAAAAGAGAGTAAAATCCCATAAGTGGAGGGGCTCCCTGGTCAACCTCAGTAAGAAGCTGAGATCCCTTATAAGATCCTCCAAAGCTAGCTATGAAAATAAAATTGCCACTAATTCCAAGGACAACCACAAAGTACTCTATAGCTATGTCAAGAATCTCAATGGCAACACCCAGATCTGCTCTGAGTTACAGCACAAAGGCATGAAAATTACAGAATCAACTGATATTGCCAACATCCTGGCAGAAAGGTTCAGTGCTAACTTTACCCCCCCCTCACCCCCTAAAGGGCCCATATCTATACAGAAAGAATGAAGAGTCCCTGTAATCACAACTACGCAGGTGAAAGCTGCACTCTCTAAAGCCAAAAACACAGCATCCATGGGACCGGACAACATCCCAGGCTGTGTTTTACACGAACTTCAGAATGAACTGGCTCCCCACTTAAGCACCATGTTCAATAATAGCCTCGCATCAGGCTTTGTGCCCACTGAATGGCGCACAGCAACAGTTATCCCACTCCACAAAGGGGGAGCCACCACTGATCCTGGGAACTATAGACCTATTAGCCTGACGAGCTTGGTCTGCAAAGCCATGGAACGTATCATGGAACTCATAAACAAAGACATTGGTAACCTCCAAACTCTGGATCCCACCCAGTTCGGATTTGTGAAAGGCAGATCATGCCTCCTGAACCTGATCGACTTCTTTGAGGCAGTTACCAAAGCCGTAGATGAGGGTAAAGTGGTTCACACAGCCTATTTTGACCTCGCCAAGGCTTTCAACACCATCCCCCATTCTGGAATTATAGCTAAACTCAATGAATTAGGCATACATCCCTACGTCACAAGATGGGTTGCCAACTGGCTCACTGACAGAGCCCACACTGTAAAAGTTGCAGACTCCAAATCTGACCTCAAACCAGTGACAAGTGGAGTACCACAGGGTTCCGTCCTGGGACCGCTCCTGTTTGGTATCTACTTCTCTGAAGTACAGGCTAACGCAGAAGGCCTTTGGCTAACGAAATTCGCAGATGACTGCAAACTAGGAGTCATAGTCAAGTCCCCAAATGATGTAAACATCCTACAGAAGGGCCTCTCTGAGACAGATGCCTGATGTCAGAGCCATGGCCTCAAGCTCATGTCAAAGTGCAGTGTCATCCCCTTTGGTAAAAACTCTGTACCCATGAACTATCACATAGCCAGCAATCTACTTAACACCAAATGCGTGATAAGAGACCTTGGGACCCAGGTGGACAGTAGTCTCTCCCTTTGATAGTCACATTGCCACAGTAGTCAGAAAGTCCTTCTACGTGGCACACCTCATCATAGAAGGGTTCTCATCCAGGAAAAAAAGAGGTCATCGTTACTCTCTACTCATCACTCATGAGACCCATTATAGAGTACAACGCCCCTTTTGGAATGTACCTCACAAGACATCTGCAGCAGCTGGAAAGGCCACAGAAGTACCTCACAAAGAGGATTACTGGACTCAAACAAATGCCCTACACTGACTGCCTCAAAAAACTCCAGCTTTACTCCGTAGCATATCGCCTACTCAGAGGTGATCTCTGCCTAACATATAAAGCAATGTCAAACCCAGAGCTGTTGGACATGCTACACCTAAAGAAATCCCAATCCCTCTGAGTTACACGCTCTAGGGACCTAAACCTTGTCACCACAACAAACAGGACATGCTGGAGGGATAGATTCATATCCCAGAGACTTCCCATACTCTGGAACAGGCTACCCATCTATGTCAAGCAAAGTTCTTCATTAGCACTCTTCAAGAAAAATCGTGATGAGTGGATGGGAAATAGGAAATACACCCCGGGGATCACTTGTGTGTCTCTGCTCATCAGTGGCACAGGAAAATAACTTTCTTGGGTGGCGCAAGCCAGGGAACCTGTTGGCTAGGCTTGCGTAGGCCCTTGGCCATCAATCACCATTCAGATAGGTCCTTAGCTACACACTACTCTCACTAGGGTGTAGGGGCAGGCCCTCTTTGTGGAGGAAAGCTGGATTAGTGCTCAGAAACTGTACAAATAGACTGGGTCAAGCAAATCTGAACCACATCTATGCTAGGCTAAAAGTGCAGTAAAATACAGTTCAGCAATAACAGCACAGAGTAAAATACAATGCAAGAAGTGCAGATCAAGTGAAAATGCATTTTCCTCAAAAGGTTAATGACAAGGAAGTTGTTCACTGCTCATCTGGTGTTCATTTTTTGCATTTTAATGTTCAGACTAGGTAGGTATTTGCTTCATATTACATTGGTCATTCTAAACTGTCAGAACACATTTATATGAAAGCACGGTAGTGAAACAGCTACTAACTGAAATGGAAGCCAGCACAAGTCTTACAGAAAAAAGGCTACTTGTAATTAAAATAAATGAGTTTGATCTGTTATATAGACACCATGCTAGCTGAACACTTTGTCCAAAAAAAAAACATATATATACTGGGTAAACTCACTGAGAACCTCCAACCCACAATCACACTGTTCTGGTAGAAATACTAAGCAGCACTTAAGTTTAGAGGAGAGAATCACATGCGCATGTACGCACACACACACAAAATGAAGACGCACACTCAAGTATGTACAATCGACCAGTGCATCACTCTGTGATTAATGGCTGACAAAGACTGCACTATGACAGTGCCTGCAGTACAATGGATTGCACCCAAATAAAGAGTGCACTGCTTTCTATGTTCAAAAATCTCCCTACACCCATCCACCACTGCAAAGGTGCTATGCCCCACTGTAGCCTCTTTCTAAACGTAATCAACTCTGAACTTGTGATGGGTTGTAAGAAGTGATACATGAACTACAGTGTTTATTTTTTTCTACTTGTAGCAAAACAAGCACTTTTTCACTCTTACTGCTAGTTTCCATTTCACTCAACAGGTGCTTAGTTACTGTTCTTTCATGTACAGAATCACACATCAGATATGTTACCCTATTAGTAGATCATCTTGTCTTTGTTCCTGTTTCCAAGGTTACATGAATCCTGAAACATACTTTCTACACTGAAATGTTGGTCTAGACTTTTAAACCCTTTCAGATAAGAATTTCCATGAAACCACATTATGGTTTTGCCACACACCCACAGAATGATCACTTGCCCATGAGCATTTTCTCCAGTTACATATATAGTATTATACTCCCTTATACAGGACAGTTGTTTCTGTCTCTCGCACAAAGTTTGTGCAACTCATTTGTCACTATCTTATATTCACTGTCTAACCCAGATCAGATTTACATAGACAATTTATCTGCAACTATAAATCTGTATGGCTTGGGATAAAAAAATCCAGGGATACCACCCCTTAGTTGGAAGAGCAGCAGTAAAATGGTAATGTGAGCACACACAATGAATTAAAGAGCTGTGTTACCAACATAAAAGAGGAGCCCAGATTCCAAAAGACTTTCTCTCAGTGTAAATTATCACCTAAACAGAAAACAGGCTGACAGCAAGTGTGCTGGAACCTGGGTGTACTAAGTTTGTTTATATATTTGCCTTACACTGAAAAAGTCCCTTACACTGAGAGCAAGTCTTTTGGAATCTGGAAGGATGTCACTATACCTCTGCAGAGACAGTTGGAGGACTATATGGAATACGAAAGTACAACCATAAATGTAAATGTTAGAGTGTATTCACTGTTGCACTCATCACATTTGGGTTATCCCTGCCAGGGTAGCCCTCGGCCATCCCGCATACTAGAGGCTTAGTATTTCTGCGTTGGTTGCTGTCACTTCAGGATTTATGTCAGGTCGTCAGTAGTATAAAGTAAGGCAGACAACGCCATTACATCAGTTTTTCTTGCCCTGTCTGGAGCCCCCAAGTGGGAGCCAGGTTCTAGTGGAAGAACCCCACCAGTAGAAAGAAAATACCAAAAGAAGGTCCCTTGTAAGGAGCGAGAAGAAAAAAAGAAGGGGATGGAGGGAGGGAAACCAGAACTGCAATAGTGAATACACTCGAACATCTACATTTATGGTAAGTGTACACAACTGTACTATGTTCTTCATGTTTCACTGTTGCAGTCATCACATTTGGTTTGATTCCCAAAGCTGAGGAAAAGGGTGGAGGCAGTCAAGGAGACTAGGGGCTGGCTAGGATGCCCTGCAAGACTGCAGTGGCAAACCCTGCCCTGGATTTGGAGAAGATAGGCATGTGGTAATGTTTGGTGAAAGTGTGAACAGATGTCCAGGTGACAGCTTCCAGGATGTCCCTGGTGGGGACTCTGAGGAAAGCTGTAGAGGTGGAGGCTGTTCTTGTGGAGTGAGTCTTCACCCCCTTAGGGGGAGGCTTTCCATGTTGCTTGTAACAGAAATGGATGCAGTGTGCTATTCATTTTGAAATTGTTCATTTGGAGATGGCTTTGCCCTCTGCCCTTGCTGCAAAGCTAACCAGCAACTGATCAGACTTTCTGAAGGATTTAGTCCGATCTAGATAGAATCTGAGCTGTCTGTGCACATCTAGAGAGTGCATGATCCTTTCCCCCTTGTTCTGTGGGTTAGGGAAAAAGGTTGGCAAATGAATGGATTTGGTTCAGAGCTAGACTAGACACCACTTTGGGCATGAAGAATGGGTTAGTCCTGAAGGAAACCCTGTCAGCATGGAAGATGGACTCCACAGCCATGAGTGCTTGTAGCTCGGAGACCCTTCTGGCTAAAGTGATGGCCAGAAGGAATGCTGTCTTCCAGGAGAGAAATTCTAACTCTGCTGAAGTAGCTGGCTCGAAGGGAGGAGGGTGAGCTTTTCCAGCACAAAGTTAAGGTCCCAAGCTGGGGTAGGTGCTCTTCTGATTGGCCTCATGTTACTAGCCCCTCTTAGAAACTGATCAGAGGATGTGAAAAAAGGAGCTGCTCAGTGGGGAAATGAGCAGAGATAGCAGAGGCATGAATTTTAAGAGGAAAAAGAGACCACTGTGTAACAGGTCAGCTAAGTAATCCAGGATGAGAGGGAGGGAGGGCTGTGCTGCATCAGCTCCCTTAGCCTGAATACAGGTGCAGAACCTTTTCCATTTGTCAGCATAAGACTTTCTAGTGTTAGGGCATCTGACCTCATGTAAAACATCTAGGATCTGTTTACTGAGGTTAGCAGATTGTTCGGTGGTTAGGGGATAAACCAAGCTGCCAAATTGAGGGTCTGTAGTTGGGGATGCATGAATTCTCCTTCCCTCTGGGTCAGGAGGTTTGGATTCTGATTGAGATGCCATGGTGGCAGTGGGGACAGGCTGCACAGCAGTGGGTACCAGTGCTGGCGAGGCTAGTCTGGAGCAATAAGACCTGTCCTTGGTTTTTCCTCCCTTATTTTGAGTAGTACCCTGGGGGTGAGAGGTAGTGGAGGAAAGGCATAGACCAACAGATGGACCCAGGGGAAGGATAGAGCATCCACTTTCCAAGCTATGCAATGAGGCTCCCTGGTGCATAACTTGTTTAGCTAATGGTTGGTGCGGGAGGCAAAGAGGTCGACCTTCAGGGTGCCCCATTTCTGAGTTATCAGGGTGAAGATTCTTTTGTCTCGCTGCCACTCTTGTGGGTCCAGAAGATTCCTGCTTAAGTGGTCTGCCAGAGAGTTTAGAGAACCTGGTAGGAATTGTGCTAACAGACAGAACTGCATGGCAGAGGCTTTGTGCCAAAGGGTAATGGCCAGCCTGCATAGAGGGTAGGAGTGAGCCCCTCCCTGCTTGTTGATATACCACATCACAGTGGTGTCTGTTTTGATCAGGAAAGCCCCTGGGGAGAGACGGGGCCTGGAAGATGTCAATGCATGCTGTACAGCTAATATCTCTTTTTGGTTGATGTGCAAATGGATTTGCTGTGGGCTCCATTGACCCTGTATGCATCTGCTGTCCAGGTGTACACCCCAGGCATAATCTGATGCATCTGTGGTGAGGGTCTGTGTGGTAGGGGGTGGTGAGAAAGGTAGTCCCTTGTTGTGGGAGCATATTGTTGCCCACCAAAGAAAATCTTTTCTGAGGCAAGGTATTATGGGTATAAGTGTTTCCAGGTCTTGAGAGTGTTGACACCAAAGGCTTTTGAGGTACCACTGAAGTTTCCTCATATGCAGTCTGGCATATGGAATGAGTAGAATGCAAGATGCCATGAACCCCACAGCTTGCAGGATTTTTCCTTGCAGTTAGCTGGGGTCTGGTGGCTAGTTGAGAGAAGGAGGCTTTTAGGTAAGTTTGCTTTTCTGGAGTAAGGAATGCCATCTGGGATGCTGTGTCCAGGCTTGCAGCCAGGAATATAATCCTTTAGGTGGGGTACTTGTTTGGATTTCTTTTCATTGTGTACCCTAGGGAGGTCAGTAGGGACTTTACAAAGGCCAGGTGCTTGAGCAGCGTTTCCTGTCTGCCTGAATTAGGCAGTCATCTATGTATGGGTAAATCTGGATATTCCTTTGTCTGCAAAAGGCAATGGCCAGAGCCAGACATTTTGTAAAAACTCTGGGAGCAGAAAAGCCAAAGAGAAGTGCAGAGAACTGAAAGTGCAGAGAGAGCCTGCCCTGAAACGTAGATATTTCCTGCAGGATTCCCCGATTGAAATGTGGAGGTAGGTCTCTTTTAGGTGTAGGGTGGCTAGCCAAGCACCCTTAGACAGCATGGGTAGCAGTTGCTGGTGAGTGAGCATTTTGAATTTTGGTATCACCAAGAAGGTTTTTTAGAAAGGATAGATTGAGGATGGGGTGCCAGGTGCCCTCTTTTCTTGGTACCATAAAAAGTCTGGGGTAGAAACCTCGGCCTTTCTGTTCTGCAGGATGTGCTCTATTTCCCTCATAGAAAGCAGGGAAAGGAGTTGTTTCTGCACCTCTGTCCACTGGTTTGGGGGTAGATCTGAGAACCCTTTTGGAGTTGGAAGAGTTTGTATCCCTGGGACACTATGTTGAGGACCCAGCGGTCGTTGGTAATGGTGGCCCAAGTGCTTGTGTGAAAGGAGAGTTTTCCTCCTAGGGGTAAGTGACAGTGGGCAGAGGAAGGGGTGGGGGAGGAGAGTCATTGTGAGTTCTTACCATGAGGGGGTGGCTTAGAGCGCCCTGTTTTTGAAGTGGAGGAATTCCACTAGTTTTGATCTCTGCATTCCCTGTGGCTGCTGTCTGGGGGAGTCTGCTTCCACGGGGTCTGGGTTGAACTGACCTGGTGAGAGCAGGAAAGGACCAGTGCTTGGAAGGCAATACCTGCTGAACCTGGGTGGCTGGACTTGCAAGAAATCCTTAACTGTCTGCATAGATTTAGCTTTTCCTTCCATCTTTTTTAAGACCTCCTCTGCCTTAGTGCCAAATAAGTTGCCTCTGTGCAAGGGTGCATCCAACAATTTTGATTTAACATGGTCTGGCAAGGGCTGTTCCTTAAGCCATGCATGCCTTCTAAGGACAGAACCGGTGACTGCTGCCCCACAAGAAGCTTCTAGGGTGTCAAAACCACAGTGCAAGGTGTGTTTAGTTACTTAACTTGCAGAATGCATTAATTTTTGTAACTATGTCTGGGGCTAGTAAGAACATCAGTTACTGTCCCCAGCCTTCAGTGGTGATGTCCCCTGTGCTTCATGACAGGATGGAGAATCCCTTAAGAGGGGGAAGAATAAAAATATAAAGGAATGTCATGTTTGCGCTTTATGGAATTAAAAATAGGAAACTGGAGTAGGATCTGTCCCTATCAACACCAAGCCTAGATTTAACTGGTCTTTCAATGGTACACCAGTCCCCTTCCTATCTTATTAGGTCACTGTGAGCTCATGTTAGTGAGAGGTAATGCAACATTCCCTGCAAACAGAAGTGCATGACCTTAAGCAGTGGTGTTTTATAGAGGGCAATCATCACAGGAGATGATTTAAGAGACCTTACTAATTATCCTAACCATGTGTGTACTTGCTGGTGCTCCTCCATTACATATGTTTACTTTTCATCATACCGGTTACCCATTTGTACCCCCAAGAGTTCTCCTGCAAGCATTCACAAACTGATTGGCTACTAAAACATTCCGACTGCTGATGGTAAGTCTGTTGTAGCTCTTTGATTGAACTTCTGATCTTAATATTCATACCTTTAGACAGAATTCTCTGCTCTCCTGTTAAATACATGCCTATTCCTTCCCTTTCTCTTGATGTTTCTATATTATATCATATGCATTAAAAACACAGTCCCCAATCACTTTAACTCTCTCTTAATCTTGCCCCTGTAACAACTTACAAACTGTTGTAGCCTCACATAAAGGTATTTTCATAATTTACGTGTCCTGCTCAGGTGATCCTTCACTTGCTAATAATGCGAGTGTATTAGGTAAATGTGCTGACGTGCAATAATTAATACGAGTACAAAACACTATCTGCTATGCAGTACACAATCATATAAGCAGTTTTTGGTACTGGTACAGTCTGAAGGATCATTACTGTCGACATGACTGCTCCCGACTGAATAGCATATTAAGTGTGCCTAGTGATTGGTGTGTTGCTGGATGGGTAACACTGTGTAAACAGGACAGTCATACTGTGGATGCCCCATTACGTCTGCACTAGGCTACACCTGTACCTCCTTACTTTGCCATTTTATGTGGCTTCACTGTTTTACCTACTGCTCTTGCTTCTTTGTCATTGTTTCTGATTTCATTCCTCTCTTCTTTTCCTGACATAGTCAAAGGTGGCATTTTCCAAAGTCTTGAAAGACTCCACTCCCATTAACACAAAGTCTCCAATACACAAGGGCTAAAGCTCACCCTCAAGTTAGCTGGATATACTCTCATTTTCTGAATGTTAGGGACTACCAGCATAAGCAGGAATCTCTGAAGTGAAGGTAACCCAGCATCTTGAACAGTCCTTGATGGTGCAATACTTCGTGTTTCCTCACCCTACCCCTATCTTTACTAACAGTTTTTGGCAGTTACTTTGCAAAAAAAGCATGTTCTTGTGCATTTCCAGGAACTACATAGTCATTCAATAGCAGAAAGCCAGTAGGTTAAGGACATGCAGTGCATTCCTTATACTGCTCAGGTCATAGCCGGCTTTAGGCACCAGCGAACTCTGCAGTCGCTGGGGGCCCTGTTCCTGGGGGGCCCCCCAACCACAGAAAGTTCTTATCTTGATATTTTGTAACATGTCTGTCAAACCAATAAAAGTTAGTACAGCAGTCTTGTATACTTAATATACCAAGTGGATATTAACTCTTTTTTTTGTAGTGTTCTTAAAATTCAAAAATGTCTATGGTTATAGTAACAGTGTTTTATCAAGTAACAGCCCTCACAGTTCCATTAAATATTTTATCAATGACATAGTGCCCCTGGCTTAGTTAAACCCAGCTGTTGGACATTCTCTCTACAAAAACTAACATAGCCAGCTTTAAGTGCCTGCAATACCCTTGGCTGCAAGGAGGGACCACTTAATCATCCTTGACTGAGTGGGTGCCCAACAAAAGCTTCTTCTGGTTGAGGAAAAATGAGGAGAAAAAAAATATTAATTTCCTGGTTATGAGCTTTAACCTGAACAGGGCTTTGATATGACCCTGTTAGGATAAAGCTGAAAATGAACATGAGCAGGATAAGCACCTAGAGAGATCAGCAGCCCAGAGTGGCTGATCTCAGCGCAAACTTTGAATTTTAAGAAGAGCTGATGCTTCCAATCTATAGCTATGATTTTCTTTCACATTTTTTTCACAATATACTATAACACTCAACTTTGCTGAAGACTTCAGTGCAGTGCCAAACATAATAGCAGAATAAAAGGTTCAAAATCAGGAACACATTTTAAATATTATTCTAATTCACTTAATTTAATAGAAAAAAACTTTTTGCATCAATATGCATTTTTGGACAATAAGAAATATAAAATGCTGATGTCTGGATTTATTGACCGTCTGTAATCCTTAATGATTTACCAGCAAATTAAACTATTTTGAAAGACAGAGCAAGATTCTAAACAAAATCAGGGAAAGTCTGTGAAATCAGGGACAGTGACAACAATCCATTACATCTCAATAAGGTACATAAAAGTGACTTACCCCTGCTGCTGTTTGATGACTTCTAAACAGCAGTCACTGATTTGTTGTGGCAGTACCAGTATTGAGCAATGTATTGCTATTTGCTGAAATAAGTACAAAACTATTATTTCTATGGCTAGTGTGTGTGTGTGTGTGTGTGTGTGTGTGTGCGCACGTGCTATCACTGATTTTTATCTGTGTACACACCCAGTAATACCAGGACACATACATTATTCTTCTAGGTATCAGTAACAAATGCAGCTACAGATAATTGTATTTCAAATGTTAGGCATAAAATATATCATAGAACCTTCAGACACTTGATCATTACAAATCTGGTGGCACCCCTCCCTAGTCTATGTAAATGCGTACAGAGGTATGCCTTAATTATCACTGACTGTTTAGGGGCCCCGCAAAAGCTGTTGATAGTTGGGGAAAATGAGGAATAAAAAAAACATTAATTTCTGATTACACTTGTTAACCTCAATAGGACTGTGATATGACCCTGTCAGGATAAAGCTGATAATGGCTTCTGCTCTCAACCACCCCCATTTTAATACCAGCCTTGCTCAGATGTATGCATACAGAAAGCTGCTCTAGGTTATGGGGGGGGGGGGGCTGGGAAATGTGCGGTTATTACTTCTTTAATTTTCAACACAGTCAAACCTTAGAGGTGTGCACAAGAGGTCATTATAGTTTGTGTTTGGGCTGAGGACAGTGTGATCACAGTTTCTTTTACTTTTCTGACAGACCTCAGCGGTGTACAAACATGGGTACTATAGCTTGTGTAGGGGCAGTGTACGTCTAGGAGCAACAAAGTAGAATACATTACTATAATCGTTAGTTTTTTTCACTTTCTTTACAATCACACATCAGGCACATATACAGGTGGCTGCCTTTGGGGGTTAAGGCTGAGAATGCATGTGATGTGTATTGTATGACAGCAATCACTTGAAATACTTGACTATGGCAATTTTAATCTCTGCTTTCATCCCAATCAAACACCATAAGGATGCATAGTTAGTGACTGTCTTTTTTTTGATGGGGGGGTTAGGGAAGCAGTCAGCATTTCCCAGATTAAGACCGGTGTATCCCACAATTGGCTTGTTAGTTTATTGTGAGCTTTCATCCCAATCTAACACCATAAGGATGCATAGGCAGGGACTGTCTTTTTTTTTGGGGGGGGGGTTAGGGAAGCAGTCAGTATTCCCAGATTAAGACCTGTGTATCCTCACAGCAATTGGCTTGTTAGTTTATTGTGAGCTACTATTCTAGCTTTGAACATAAAGCCTTGGGCACAATTCATTACATTTTTTTATTTCAAAGAAGACATCAGACTTAATTTTTTTTCGTACTTATAACTTTTGTTTAGGCCACTACTGGATTAAAGGGTTGGGAAATGCTCTAAAATGTACCCCAAAGCATCTATAACCTTATGGATTCTTAGGCCCTGGCTTATTTCAGTTGTTTCCTAAATTGGAAGAAAAAAGTGAAGTGTATGGAATGGGGAGCCCAAGACAGGGAGAAGGACTGGAGGGTGTGGGTGGGTGTACGTGTGTGTGTGCTTTGTGGAGGCTGAAACACTTGGCCTAGGGCACTGTTTCACCTAAGTCCAGACATATACACAGAGTTTTTGTGATGCATCATTGTTGGAACTAAATGCTAGTAACTGTAAATGTCCCTTATAGCAATGAGCTAACAGTGTGATACACAGGCCTACTGTAATGTAAGAACATCGTAGCTACAGGTCATTCTCTGCATACTACTCCTAAATGTTTGCAGCATGAACTAAAAGGTTGTTTAGCAGGGGTGACAGTGAGAGTGATGCTTAGACTAGAAGTTCCTAGGGGGACCCCCAGCTAGGCATTTGCTGGGGGCCCCCAAAATGCTAACACCAGTCACGGCTTAGGTACACAACAATGGGTCTTTAGACTGCTCTGAGGTGCCCAGTAGCCTTGCAAATAGCTGCGCTATCTGACTACTACTTATAGGTCATGCAAGGTAATTGCATTTGTACCTCCTGGTGTGGCTCTACTGGTCCTTTTGTAAATTTTCTGTCCACCACACCAGTTTACATAACTGACACTCCAAGGGCTCTCTTGGGTGCATGCAGTTACTAATTAGAGGGCCACTTAACTCCACATCTCCATCTAAGAGTAAGACATCCAGGGGAAAATGATCTCCATCCACACTAGACGTAACATACCATAATCTCCTTGTGTTGCTACCCTGCATAGCTCTACAAACTGTATGGAAATTGCATGATCTAATACCTTCACAGTATTATACACACACAGTATAGTGAATTCCAAACATCCTTGCTAGTAATAAAATAGTATAACATTTCACTAAGTACAACAGCAGTTTCCCGCCCCATTTACTGATATTCATCTCACATTATCTTACTCGGTTACTGTTGAGTCACCAAATATTAAGAAGCAGAAAAACACAAAATAAAGCCTTTGAACATTCTAATATCACGGTTACTCAGCCATTTAACAAAAGCACAAAGAAAAAAACACTGGAATACCTATCCTCTACATTGATACCATGTAAAAATAAATCTATATCAAAAGAAAAGTGATAGTTCCTCTTGCAAAATTTTTTCCCCTCATTTACAAAGCTTATTCTCAGTGGACACACAGATCCCAACCCAGAACCCACCCATTAAATGCCAATTTCTACAGCTAGATCCAACCAAAACAATAACCAGAGTCTAAAAATACACCATGTTAACACTAATCAACTGGGCAAAGTTTTTCATAGGTGAACCAAGTTATTTTATTTTATATATTGTTCATTTGGTGTAGACAATCTACAAGTTATAATGGCAAAGCTTGTGCACTGTTCTCATTTCCCAATGCAGGTTACAAAAGTCATTTGATTTTCACATTGCTAAATCAATAATGATACTTGCAATAGTGACAATTAGTTTTACTTCCTTGTTTAAAAAACAAAAGGTCTTTCATAAAAGCCTTTACTACATTTGTCTGTGGTTTATAAACAAACTGAGGATTTTTCTTATTTGATATGATGACAAAATACTCCTTTACAATTACGCAATACATGTATTGGTATCCTCATGAGGATTTTATGTACATTTCTTGGTAAGCTTAAATAACATGGAGCAACTTGGAATTATTTTTATTTTTGGTTAACCTCATTTTATATGCAAAAAACAGAGGTGATAACTGGATACCAGTAGACTATCATTCATGCCATACTCGAATTTTTTAGTTATGCATCTAATAAATTTCATACGTTGATCACCTGGCACAGTGCCAAGCCCAGTGTAGTCCATGCTTCTACAGACTTGCAGTACTCAATTGGATAGTGACTAGGATCACATTTTCATGTCTCCATCTTAGCAGCGCACCATCTGCAGGAATACCCTGTGGTGGCACATCTGTAGTAGAATCTGTGACGCATCCTCTTCCGTGGTGAGAAAGCTGGCAGTCATTGGCTGCTCATTTTCCTCAACAAATGGGCCACTAGTCAAACAAGGGCCATCAGGATTGTTGTAAGATTTTACTCTCTACACTTTGAAGCCAAGGTCTTTATAACTTTTTGCTTTTAAATGCATACATTTTTGGGCATTTACTCATATCCAGTTTTGAACCTCATTATTAAAGACTTGACCACCACTTTTAAAATATGCTTAGAGTAAATAGCTTTGACTTCATGATTTCGGTGAAGCTTACTGTTCACAGCTGATTATGCTTAACATCTAGTCAGCAACTCATGATGTCTGAGCAAAAAAATGACTTTCTTCCATCACACATTAACATGTTTTTCTGATCTTCCCAAATAGTACACATCTATCACTGTAATCATCTATACTTCAAAACATTAATTCCAGGTATGTAACTACAGTACCTACCTGCAACTAATTCAGTCCATCAGTCTACATAGTCAAGTACCTCTTATCATAGCTTTAGGAGGCCCCCTCTCCCTTCAGTTTTATTCAACTAAAGAATCAAGACCATCAGGGTAATATTAGCACTGGATATTTTGTTAAAATCCAATAAACAATGTCAGTAACTGAGCTGCCATACTATCTGCTCCAGACTGCACCACATTTAACAGCTTGATAACTAGGTACTTAAGACTGTTCAGTGGACCCTTTCCAACTATAACCATGCAATAGGTACAAAGTAGCATTTAAGTCAAGAAAAACAATTGGCTTGCACCAAATTACTAATGTATATACAGGATGCAGTAATTGGATTGCACACAAAACATATTGATAGAAATTACAGTAAAACATTTTTACATTATGCATAATAACGAAAGGACATTTTCAAAAAAATGTAATTACACAGAGTATCAAATGACTTTGCATGTGTTGCAAAGGTTAGCCTTTTTTGTGAAAGCATGAGCATTTTGATTCAGATAAGCATACATTATTTTAGCTCGGTTTTGAATGTTCCTGGTGTGTCTTGTTGCATCCTTTCTGCTGGGAGTTTATTCCAAACTGCAGAACCTATAATTGAAAATGATTATTCTGCAGTGGTGGTTTTAAAACAGGATCTAATTAGTATTACAGTATGATAATCTCTAATGAGTAGCTTTGCCTAGAAATTTGATTGGGGCGGCAATGTCCCATTTAAAATGTTTTTTGAAGACCCTAGTAGTAAGAATTACGGTTTGATTTCGAGTGATAGGTAGCCAGTTTAAGTGCTCCAAGAGGTGACAGTGGTGAGTATGTGCATCTACCAGCAAAGCAAATCTACAGATTTTGTTTATAGCTGGTTGTGTGTATTGGGTCTTGAATACAGTGTAATAATGGGAGAGCAAATTCAATTTTGGGGAAAGCATTTCTGGATGTAGCTGAATGAGCTGGGAAAGTAAGTAGGTGTTAAATCCTGTAACAGTTTCAGTTGGGAGAAAGTTTTGTTAATATTGTCAGTACGGCTAGAGAGAGAGAGAGAGAGAGAGAGAGAGAGATGGATCTGGAATTAGACCTAGGTGTTTTTGCGCAGCCAGAAATGGTAGGCATTTTCCTACTGTGTCAGTTACTGTGAGGTGCAATTTGTGACGGACTCTCTCTCTCTCTCTCTTTTTGTTGAGCACCAAACAGCATTACCTTTGATTTCTGAGGATTGATTAGGAGCATACTAGTCTAAAGGCGTAATTCAGTGATGCTGGTTTGTATTATTTGCTGGAGGGTATTAATTTGATTGTGTTTTAAGTTGTAAAAGATCATCAGTATACGCAATTTTGGTTTTAGTTGGGGTAGGTCTGTGTAAACAGTTAATGAAGCAGAGAACAATAGAAGTCCCACTACAAAGCGCTGGGGAACATCTGCGTTGCTGATACTTGGAGTGTTTTCTTTTCTTATACCATATATTCTCACTCAGGTTGCTAAGATGTTAATGAGTCATTTTTTTCTTCCTTTGCCCCCTGGCAGCACACACCAATGTGCTCATTTTGGTCCACATGACAACTTTGCATAGCTTTAACATAATACTAATTATGTCACTGAGTAGCCACTGTTCTGGCATATATTCTAAGGTCAGACACTCCTGCGTGATTGTTTTATTTCTGCAGAACGATTTAATAATTCCACCGCAATACAACCACAGACCAAAGGCGAGATATTTCATTACAGATAACATCAGAATCCAAAGGAAAATGTAAGCGAACCAACTTAGCACTATATGAGAATTACATAATAAAAAAAAAAATTACAGTGTTTAATTTTGCACCTCTATGCAACATATGTCATTCTGTGAAGCATTTCAAAAGCTTTGAGCCCATACTCTTTAGGACATTTTTCCTTGTAGGAAGGTTATCTGCAGGTCATTACTATGATTACTGTGTGACCTTCAATTCATAATGGAGCAGCTTTACTCACATTGATTATGTCAATAAATTGTTGTTTCTGTTGTATTCCAGACGGGCCTGAAAATGCTCCATATGGAAAAGTGTTCCAATCCACTTTGCAAATGAAGATAAGATAAGATGAGTGAATAAATATTTCAGCTAGTTAATAAGAGGTCATGGTTATCATATATACAGATCCAGTACATTGTTAGATCATTTTTTAAGGAGCATTAGAAATGTCTAAATTCTAAGTCAATATTAAAGTGAAAGTGAGTCCCATTGTTCCAATATTTCTACAGAGTACAGTCACCAAAATGAATGTTAATCTTGGACACTACTACATTTGTTATGATTAAGAGATTTTATCAGTCTTTTCTGGTGTAAACATGTTTACCAGAATGTTTGACAGGCAGTTATTAGGATTTAGTACTATATGAACTACTTTGAGATGACGGTGGATAATGTTTTTCTTAAGTATAAGATTATTTGTGTGCAGAGTTAAGTAACGACCAACAGTATTTGGGGTATCTACAGCAAATCTAGCAATCTTTTTGTAAAGGCTGCTCCAGTGTGTATACATGTGATTTATTAATATTGGTTAGTACAGAAGATTTATTTAGTTATTTTACATTTCTTTAACGGGAAAGTTTGACTAGGCATGGATTCCATTTTCAGTGGAAGCCTAGGGAGAAAAGCTCCACAAAGATTAGTACAGCAAATACAATATACGTTAGTAAAGTACAGTACAGAGTCAAAAGTTAAAGTATAGTTTCAAGGCCAAGAAAGGAGCTAAAAGTAAATACGTTATAGGAGCACAGTGTGTTACAATAATACGGCTGAAAGGACATTTTATTCAGTCATTTGGTTACATTCATCAGTGGCTAGTAAATGCACATTGATTAAGAGTATAGAAAGGAGCTATTGCAAGCTTTCATAGAAGGTTAAGGTATGATATGATATAATTAAATGAAGCTACCCAGGGTCAGAAAAATTACATAACTAAGAACTATGTAAATGAGACCGGAGGAGTTTTTTGAAATTATTTTTGTTTTCAGTGGTCCTAATATCTATGGGGATGGTATTCCATGGTTTTGCAACAGAAATGGAAAACAAGGAGTCCCCAGAGCTATTGTTGCTTTTGCCTACATCAGCCAGTACTTTATTGGTGGCTCTTAATAGGTATTTGTTAGAGTAGATATTAAGTAGACATTGAAGAGCAGGAACTCTATTGGGGTAATACAGAATTTGGTGGGCTATTGTAAGCTGGTTATATGTGAGCAGGTTGGGTAATTCTATCCAAGATAGTTGCTTGACTGCTATGCAGTGATGTGTCCCAAAGGGCAAGTCAGTAGCAAACCTAGCTATTTTATTGTAGCAGATGTTTAGTTTGTTAAAGTCTGCTTTGTTTAGGTTGATGAGAATGGGTGAGGCATAGAGGACTGCTGATAGTAGGTGGGTTCTTGCGATGGCTTTACTGTCATTGGTGAGGTCGTTTTTGCATCTATACAGGATTCCAAGTTTTTATGGACTTTCTTTATTGTCCGCTCAATGTGCACATCGAATTTCATATTGTGATCTATGACAACCCCTAGAAGTTTGGTGTGATGGACAGGTGGGATAGGGATGTTACCAGCCGAGAATATTGTGAATGGTGGTATAGGGTCTAAAGCTCTAGTGGGATACAATATCATTAGCTGTGTTTTATTGAGGTTAGGTATTACTTGAGAGTTGGCTAACCAAGTTTCAACATCAGTAAAGGACTCGTGTCAATTCCTGGAGTTGGAGTGATGAGGAGAGAAGATTACAGTACGGTCATCAGCACACCTGACTAGAGTGCCATGCTGGGTAGATTTGTGGAGTTGGTTGGTGAATATGTCGAAATGAAGAGGTCCAAGAATGGATCCTTGGGGGACCCGTATGGTGACAGGTAGGAGGGGAGATCAGGAGTTTTGCCATTTTACTAATTGCTGGTGGTTGTTTAGATAGTCTTGAAACCACGTTAGTGTGGATTGGCTTAGATTAAGATTTGAGAGAGCGGAAAGGAGTTTGGGATGTGAGTCTGTATCAAAGGCCTTGGAGAGATCTTGGAATACAGTTTTTACTAGGTTGCCATTGTTTCGATGTTGGTTTACTGCATTGGTAAAGCAAATAATGGCTGTGGTAGTACTGTGATGGGATGGAATCCATCCTGGGTGTTGGTCAGCGGTTCATTAGTGAGGATAATTGGGAATGTATACATTTTTCGAGGATTTTAGAAAAGGGGGATAGAATGGCAGTTTGACAGTAATTAGTGGTATTATAAGTGAAATTTTCCACAGAGAAGTAATACGTTGTTCTGATAAAGAGAGGTTAATGAGCATGGAGACTGGGTAAGAGATGGCTCTGGCTGCAATCTTTAAATATTCTGCAGGTAATTTGTCAGTGGCCAGGGTTGTGGGTTTAAGCCTATTTAGGTATTTATATATTGTGCTAGTTGGGACAGGCTGTAAGGAGAAGAGGTTTTGGTCTGCTGATATGGAAAAGAGGTTTGGATGTGAAGTGGGAGAGCTGTTATTGGTGAGGGCTAGGATGGATTTGGTGAAATGTTCATTAACTTGAGTGGCAATATTATTGGTGGTGGTGTCCATATTGCATTGATTCACAAAGATGCATAAAGAAGATTTGGAAGTAGCAGAGTCCTGTCTGTTGCTAGCCTACTTTAGTTGGGAATAGTTTAGACTTGTATAACCATCGCAACTTTTCACTGGTTTCTGAGATTGCATACTGTATGCATAAATCAAATTTCAATTTATCATCTGTGATTACCTAGTGGTGTAGTATGACGCTTTTTGCTACAGCTTGCTACTCTAGATTCAAGTCACTGCTGTGTTTCTAATCATTGCTAATAGCATAACTTATATTTTACGCTAAGTAATTATAAAAGTGAAAGCAATATTACAAGCACCAGGACTATACTGACCTTCATTAAATCGCTTGGTCTCGTTGTGTTGAAATGTTTCATGAAAATGTAGAAACAAAAAAAGACCCAATCAAGCTATCAAACGTTGAAGAAAAAGCCCATATATTTTCCATTACAGATTACTAGCTGCAGTACTAGGCTTTACAAAACAGAGTCTTTGATTATCATCAGTGTACTTACGTGGCACTAAATATTTTCTCCACATACTTCCTCATGAATTCCCTGCGTTCTGCAGTCTCCTCATCCTCCATTGACTCTGCACTCAGGTTGGATGAGAATGAATCATTGGAGGAGGACCTCCTGGAGTTGTTCCATCCAAAATGGTTGGGTGAATCGTTCATGTCATTCTCACTGTCAGCAGATTCAGTAGCATCACTCTCAATGCTGTCTTCAGGCTCATTATGCTGTAGACTTTGGCTGCTGTCCAAGTCTTTTTGTAGAGGTGATGCTGATACAGCAGCAGGGACATCAGAGTCAAAGTCAATGAGATTTCCCACAGGAACTTCTGGAACAGCCATGTTTTTAAAAAAGGAGATTGTTGCTTTTCTTCTCTCTATTGTTTTTTTTTTTGTTTTGTTTTGGTTTAAGTCTGATGCAACTGGATACTTGTGCAGACCGATTATATTATGTTAGCTGTAAAATGTTATCTCATGTGATGACATCAGGTGCATATTTGTTGTCCTACCACAGATCATCTAAAAGAGAGAAACAGAAATGAAAGATTAGTATTATTCCGTTTTATTCACTGCCTTTTCAAACTGTTGCTAGCATGATTATTAGCTTGAATAAAAAGCTGCAAAAATAGTATGAAATATAAAGGGTTAATCTAAAGTAACATAAAATGCTGAAAAATAGAAATAGATGCTTAAATAGATTTTTGGCATCCATGTGAAGGAGTATATTATTGAAAAACAAACTCTGTAAAAAATAACTGCGTAGATGGCAGCTGAAAGAACATCAGCAAAGTAAAGAAATGTAACATCAATTTTCAGATAGTGCTGGACCACCACCTTTCAGATAATGCATGCCTGAGTTTCCATGGATCATCAAACTACAAAGAACCAAGGACAAGGAAACAAAGGAAAACCTGTTATACAAAGAAAGAACTGTTTTACATCAGACTCTGGAAAAATACCAGATCTTCTGGTATAAATGTAACTATGCTTAAACAGACTTTGGGAATTTGCTATAGAGAGCTAATAGCATATGTGTTGCATGTTTGTAGAACCAAAAGTTAAATGCAACAGAAATGTCGTACTAACTGAAGCAGTTTGCCTCCGTGTATTTATTGTACTTGGTACAATCCAGTATTTAAAAGTGGCTGTTCATACTAAGAGTTAATATACTGTGGTGTACTTGCATGCAAATGTAAACAACAAGAAGGAACCAACAGAAGGCAGCACAGAATTCAAGAAATACCTAATTTTACATCACTATACAGAAGGCCTACAGCTTTTAGCAGAAGATCTGAAAAACACAGATATTTGATAACTGCTTGACCCAGCTTTCTGTAAATCTGTTCAGTTCCCTAGTAAATGGATAAGTTAATTGCCATAGTTTACCTACAGCCTAGCTCTTCATACCACAAGAATGCTTTTGGGAAAACCCAGTAAAGTATGTGCTCAGAATGTCACACATTCAACCATAAGTGGCACACAGCATCTGGGCATAAGTATGTTCAATTGCAATGCTCATAAATAACTTCTCTTCCTTTCCCTTTCTGTGGTTTAAAAAAAAAAAAAAAAACAGAAAGGTAGTACTGATCCACTGACAGAAAACAGAGACTGAAACTAACATTGACAGTAAAAACAAGAAAGGGTATAAAGAAAATGAGTGGTAAGAAATAAATGAACAAAGAAGAATTTGCAATTTTATGAGAAGAGCATAAAACTGTGATACCTTTTTAGAAAGTGTGAAATATCTTAAAATAAATGTACAAAAATGTTTACTTAGAATTAAAAAAAAATAATCTATCTAAAAAGAGGTGATATAAAAACATGGTAAAAGAAATAATACATTTGTTAAAACAAAGAAATCTGTATTCATTAAAAGAAAGAACTATAAAGAGAAGAGTAAGAAGAGAAAGCAATTGACAACAAAATATTTTTTCTAAAGGCATAATACATGCCTCTAGAATTCAGAAAGGAGCAATGCGAGAATGTTGTATCCAGGCAATATACTGATGCAAAATTTAAAGGGGGTACAGAATGGAAAGTGAGAAAAATCAAGGGGAAAAAAAAAAAAAAAAAAAGACTACCATGAATTCAATATTCAATAAAAGTGGAAGAGGTATTCCAAAATGTTAAAAATCAATCAATCAGCACCAGAAATGGATGTTATCGATTAAATGTTTTTAAGAAAAAGCTAAATGAAAAAGAAATGGTACTTCTTTACATCATAAATAAATGCAAAAATAATTAATTTAAGAAACTGGTAGCTGATCAATTGTAAAACTATTTTGAATGCTATGCAGTTGTAGTTTAGAAATATTTTCAAAATATTGGGATTGAAGGAATTTAAGAACAAAGAAAAGAAAAGTAAGGGAAATTATGGTAATTAAAGAAAGAGCAAACTGCACTTTATATGAATGTCAAAATGTAAAGTTGGTGGGGTGTGATGTAGCCAATGCATTTGATAACATTTCCCATAATCAGATGTGGGAAAGTTCAGTGACATATGGAATTAGTCTATAGAGATTAGATTTTTTTTCAAAGTGCTTGTAATAACAATAGCAATAATAATAATAAAGTTATAGCAAACAGTTGGGAATGCAACAAAGACATGTTGGATAAGGCTGTCCTGTAAGCAGCTTGGTATACATGTTAATAATGAATATAATGGAAAATGTGAATACAAATTTGAAGGCTGAATAAACTATTATAAAGATATGGTCAGGATACTGTTGATGATAGCTTGTGCAGCTATCATTTGGATTAAAAGAATATTAAATGGTCTGTAGGACTGGTGGCAAAACTGTAGATAAAATAAAGTTTTTAGGTTAGAAATAGAGAAAAAAAAAACAAGTGCTCCGAGCCTAAGAACCTTTTTAAGCCTAGCCATTCATGCCCCAATTTTCTCAAATATCAGTATCTAAGAACTAGATCAGATCTGGTATGTCTGTGGCTTAGGACATCTATAAGATGCCCCTGCCTATTAGGAAGGGGGTAACAAGCCAGGGGTGAAGTTGCAATTTCCCATCCAAAGATCCAAATTGCATTTGAACAAGCTTTGTGAAGAGCGCTGCTTCACATGAATGGGGATTCTGTTCCAGAGAAGGGATAAACCCACCAACATGTTTTGTTTATGTCACAGATGAGGTTTTGAACCTCATATCAGGTAAATCTAGTGTTTGTTTTGCAAACATGTAGCAGATCCATCAGGACTAGATTGCAGAATAAATTGCCAGTCAGTAGTCTATAGGAGACCATGCATCAGGAACAGGGCTTTGTTGTAGTGTTAGTATTTACATTACTAGAACAGAGATCAAAATAATGGGTATTTCCTATTTGCTGAATACATTTAAATTAAATTTTAGAAAGAAAGCATATTTGATAATTATAAAAATTTTAGGGAAGTTACATAGGAAATGTTTTCCTTTCCTGCAAAGTTGCAGAAGCAAATTGTTAGATATTTTTCAATAATTTAGGAATCAAGGTTAAACCCCCATAATGAGAAGTAACAAAAGATAAAGGGGTATAAATTTACTACATCCTGCAGTGCATCTGGTTTCTTTGCATTCAACTTGGATGATGAATGCGATCAACAGTGAAGAAAAAATATAGCAGAATTAAGTTTATGAAAATGTGTGGTTAATAGCAAGATATTTAAGGTAATATAAAAGTCAAGAAAAAGGAAAAGTACAACAATACAAGAGAAAATATGAGAATAGAAAACAGATGTGAGTGGTCTCCCTCTATTGATGTTCTCCCACCACTCTTCCTCCAACTAGGTTCCAAATCCATTGCCCTACCCATCTCTATTCTCATCAATCAATCTATTACTGAAGGCAAAGTCCCAGCCATATGGAAAAAGTTTTACACTCTTCCCATCCACAAAGGAGGCAACTACACTGAACTATCTATTACAGAAATGTGTACACAAACAAATCCTACAATATGTTACTCAAGAAAACCTAATCACCCCTACTCAACATGGTTTTCGCCCTGGCCATAATACTTCTACTGACCTCATCTCTTTCACAAACACCATCTCACATGCTAGAAATCACAATAAACTAGTCTCATCTATTTCTTGATCTCAAAGGCTTTTTTTACCATCTCTCACCCTCTACTGTTAGATAAACTCTCTCTATTAAAACCATCTCCCACCACCATATTTCCTGGTTTTCTAGCTATCTCTGTAACTGCTTCCAATCTGTAAAATGGAACTCTGCTACATTCCCCCGAATGCCTTATTCAGATGGCAGTTCCTCAAGGATCAATTCTAGGACCTCTGCTATTTAATATTTTTATAAATCAACTGTCTAACTCTACCCCACACTCTTCACTTGTTCAGTATGCAGATGACTCCTCAGTCATCTCCATTGCTGACTCCTTTTCTGAACTCCAAACTATAACAAAGAACTCTTTCTTGCCTATTAAGAACTGGCTCAATTAAAACCATATTATACTAAACCCAAAAAGAACAAGCTATTTATTTTTGGTAAAAAAAAAAGTATGTCCCACCTGAAACCATCTTTTACCATCACTTCCCATAACAACACACTCATCTCAGCTGAAAGTTGCACCAAACTTCTAGGAGTCATTACT
Organism: Protopterus annectens; assembly: GCF_019279795.1. NCBI lineage: Eukaryota > Metazoa > Chordata > Ceratodontiformes > Protopteridae > Protopterus > Protopterus annectens. The sequence goes on along the minus strand of NC_056742.1, from coordinate 114,187,147 downwards.
GATGATCAAGAAAAATTTGACCTACATGTTCTAAGTAACAAGAAAACCAATCAAAAACTTTGTCTTTATAGAAAAAAAAAAACTTTCCCTCAAGCAAAGCTAAAATAGCTCTTTCTCATGCCTTCCTATTACCTACCTTTCTTTAAGGCACTCAAATTCTCACCAGTGTACAGGCCACACTTATTTTTAAACTAGAATCCACTTATAACAAGGTAGCTATACATCCAACTTGTAACACTTAGTGAAAGTATGAATAGAGGACCAAGGAGCAGCCTGAAGGATGGAATTGGTATCCAAACCCTTGAAAAAAGCACCACAGGAAGAAACTGCCAGAGTAGAATGGGCCTTTACCAATGATGAAAAGAAAAGCAAAAGAAATTACCTTAGAAATCCGGAATGATGGTTTGCTTAGAAACAGCCAAACCAAAAGTCCTCGGGTGAAAGGAAACAAAACACTTTTATGAATAACCTTAGTTTTATCCCAACAACATATGAGCTGTCTATGCAAAGTGAAGGTGTGAAGAAACTTTTCACTGGCAAACTGTGGAGAAGGAAAAAGGAAGGAAGGAAGGAAGGAAGATGAATAGACTGATTAAGCGACAACTCACTGACCACTTTAGGCATAAAAGAAGAACTGGTATGAAGAGACACCCTGACTCTGTGGAAAATCTAAAAAGAGAGGAATAGCCTTGCATACCTAATGTTCAAGCACACTCTTAGCTGAAGTGAGAGCCAAAAAAAAGAAACTCCAAGTACACTGCTGTAAGGAAGCTAAAGAAGCAGCCTTAAAAGGAGCCAGAGTCAATTTCTCAAGTACAAAATTGAGGTCCAGGAAGGCAGAATAGGCTTCCTAGGAGGCCTCATATGAAGGATGCCTTTAAGAAATTGCTTGACCTCAAATCTAGAGGCCAGAGGAGTTGTCAAGGGTTGACTAGCAGAAATTGCTGACAGGTGAGCTTTAAGTGAAGAATATGCCAATGGAGCAGATCACACAAATAAGAGAAAACCAGGGGAACCTACACAGACAGGGGATCCTGATAGTGAGAGAAGTATCAAACAGAAGATCTTTTCCATTTGGGCATACATAATTTCCTGGTAGTGGGTTTCCTAGCCTCCTGCAGAACCCATAGCACATCCTCAGGAAAAAAGGTGCCTGAAAGGGATAAAACCCTTTTACCCATAATGTTAGTTGAAGACTGGACAAGCAAGGATGGATATGAAATCCCTTGTCTTGTGTGAGAAGATCCACCCAGTGAGGTAACTGGTGGCGATTGCCCCGACCAAGTGACCAAGAAGATGGAACCCAATGCTGTCTGGGCCAAAAGGGATCCATTAGCAAGATTTTGGGAGAGTCCTGCGTGATCATGTGCAAGACTCATGGTAACAGAAGGAGGGAAGGCAGACAAACATCTCCTTCCAAGGAAAAAAAGACAGGGTGTCCACTTGCCGAGCCGAAGGTCTCTGGAACAGAATAGAAGTTGTTCAGAGTGGAGGCAGAGAGATCTACAGGAGGAATACCACACAAATGGACAATGCACAGGAACACAACTCTGACGCATCCATTCGTGAGCTTGTGTGCTGGACCTGCAAGGAGTCTGCCACTAGATTGTGCTCTGAGGGAATGTAAATGACCTGAAGAGTCATTTGATATTGGATAGGTAGATCTTAGACCAGAAGAGCTAGTCTGCAAAGATAGGACCTTGTGCCCTCTTGCTTGATATCATACCATATCACTGTGGTATTGTCTGTGAAAACTTTGAGGGGGCTAAGATGAAAGAGGAAATTAAAAGCCTTAACAGCCAGAAATAGTGCCCTCTTCACCTTTATACTGATGTAGTCTGAATTCTGATGGAGGCCAGATTCTTAAGGCCACATGAGGCACTCCATCCCCTCTCTGTGATATATGCGAAGATTTCCCGAGTTGGAACTGGACCTTGAAAAGACCCAGATTGAGTGAAAGCGGATGAATCCATAACTGAAGCTTGAGCTTGAGACAGATGCCAGGAAGTCTAGAGGGTGGCAATGTTGAAGCTGCACTGATTTGAGGTTCCACTGAAGCTTCATCATATAGAGCCTGGTGAGAGGGAGCATAAGAATGGTGGAAGCCATGAACTTGAAAACCCAGAGAAATTCCCTTGCAATGACAGACAGCTGAGGAAGGTGGTACTAGATGAAAGCGATTAGAGAAAGTGCCTTGGGGGTAGACAGAGATGCCAGCATGGGAACTATCTGAAGTATGCAGCCAAGGAAAATATGATCTTGAGAAGGTGTCAGAACTGACTTCTGAAAGTTAATGGTGAACCCCAGATGCTTACAGCGAAGTAGTAAACTTGAGATCCTGATGCAGTGTGTCAGGAAAGGGGCATGAATAAGCAGATCTAGATAGGGAAAGAGCTAAATTCCTCGAATGCTGCAAAAATCAATGGCAGGAGCAAGGCAGTAGATGAATACCTTTGGGGAAGTAGAGAGGCCAAAGGGAAATGCAAGGAAGAGACAGAGAGAGAGACAAATATTTCCTGAAGAGAGGATGGATGGGGATGTGAGGGCATGCATCCTTGAGACCCAGAAATATCAGAAAAGGTGCGGAGTACAAGATGAAATAATGTCCGCAGAGATGACATCTGAAAGGAATGAATCGTGAGAAAGGTGGTCAGCCTGGAAACATCCAGTAATGGTCTCCATGTGTCTTCCTTTCATGGGACCAAAAACATTCTGGAATAAAATCCCTTCCCTGCCTAGGCAGAAAGCATGACTTGAATGTGGCCATGAGCCAAACAGAGTGAAGAACACCTGGGAAATGAGAAAGCTGTTCCCAAGGAGGTTGAGGAATACCTGAAATGCCTGAAACTGGAGGAAGGGATTTCCAAACCATGAAATATCCATGATGGATAATGGACAGAACCAGAGTCTGAAGTAATTCTTAGCCAATTTGGAAGAGACAGGGAAAGGCAGTGGAACAAGGGAACCTGGACGAGGGAAGGAGGAAGCAAACTGTGAAACAGAACCCGGCTTCTCTTGGAAAGCAGGTTTCTGAGTGGCAGTATCCCAAGTCGAGTTTGCAGGCGGGCACCTGTGTAGGGGAAACAAAAATGTCTCAACGCCTGAAAGGCTTTGCCCTTGTTCTGGAGAGGTTTGAAAAGCTCAACAGCAGCGGATCCAAAAGGGGTTTTAATATCCAAAGGAGCATCTAAAAGTCTGTCCTTAATGTTATCAGGTAAAGCTTGAAGATGAAGCCAAGAATAACACCATATAAATAAACTAAAGGTAGCATCCCTGGAAGGCATTAGCTGAGTCACAGCCGCATTTGATAGTGGGCAACTTGAGATGTACAGCCCAGGATGGAAAGGGACAAAAAGCCTTCACCTCAAAGTCAAGGTGGTCAGAAACCACCAAAGAAACTGGAGAAAAAAAAAACATATCTGGTTACACGAGAATGGTAGTTGATGCCCTTGAAGGATAAAGTGGCAGAAGTTTAAAGGTTCTAGCCCAGCCTTTCCACAGATCTACTAACCTTATCAGAAGGAAACAGGTGGAGGATATCAACTTGGGTGGCTTTGTCAGAGGAGACTGACTACAGAAGGGTCATCAGAAGGGCATTTATAAAGAAATTTGTACTTCTCATGCACTTTATAGAATCTACCTGGCTGCTTAGGAGCAGGAGGCTGAGTCAAGAAGGTATCCAGAATGGCAGGTAGCAGACAAGGTACAGCAGTTTATTTGGAAGACTCCTAGTACAGCAGGGAGACTCCATCTGTAGGAGCACAATATCATCTTTTTTGAATCTCAGAAACTTGAGAACAATCCCATTTAAAATAATCCATCATACAGGGAATGGTATCCCCAAAGGAGAGCTCCTCTAAAGAGGCATCTGGACTTATGGAGCCTTCCTCCTCCTCTGAAGCATAGTCCAAAGGGGAAGGGATTTGGTAAGAATAAGCCCAACATTCTTCCCAGAGTCCAGATCATCCAAGGAATCCAATTCCCTAGGCTCCTCGAGTGGAATGGAAGACCATGGAGGAGCAGGATCAGAGAACCCTTGAGGAGGCTTCAAGACCATCAAAGCATCAGATAAAACCAGACTAAAATCCTTCCATTCACATTGGAGATCCTTAGCAACAGTGGAAATATACTTTGTATTTTTCTTTTTCTGTCAGAAGTCCACTCAAAACACTGAGGGTCAGACCCCTGGCATGACTCAATGGTTGTAGGAATCTCTTCCTTTACTAAGATCTGAAGAATCCCACTCAGTCCTTTGAATATAATCAGCAGAGGTTCCCCCTCATTGCAGGTACAAACATTTGAAAAACCTCAGATTATGTGCAGACATTTGGGGAGGCTGGATAGCAGCTGGATCACACCTAACTTTTTTGGCCTTCTTGGCAGACAGCTGAGACTCGGAATGGGAGGATTCTGCCACAACACCTTCAGCCAACCAATTCAGATATTGGTTCTCCAGATATATGGACAAGGAGGAGAGATGACTAGTCTTAGGCACAAACACCTAGCAGATAGAACACAGTGTATTATCATGGGAAGCATCCAGAATAATGAGACACTGGTCATGATAGTCGTTATGGGGAATCTACTTCCCACACTGACATTCTCCCTTTCTGGTTGACGTGAACACAATAACTACAAAATAAAACAGAAGAGAAGTACCCCCAACAGGGCACTTACCTGAAACATGGCTTGGTAACAAGCACAGCAGAAGGGCATTCTGATCAATATACAACAGTGTTCGGACTTGCAGCAAAGAAGTTTTGAGTGTGTGCATCCATATGTCACATTTATGCCCTACATGTTGCTTGGGGAGCATGTGTGTGATGTACAGTGCTTATAAGAACTAAAGGCTTTGTTTTACTGGCTGGACATTGGGCTATCCTTGGCAAGAGATCCACATCACTACTGCAATACTGTTTGCCTAAGGCAAGGACATCCCACATTCTCCTGACCTTCTAGCACCAAACGTGAATGCGTTATATGTTGAGCGACTGACTGCTAAATTAGAACTGTATAGTATTGGAATATTGTTAATATAATTTAGTAATAAGGTGAACAAAAATGTTTAAATTACAGAGCCTGTCTCCTTAAAGATATATATATATATATATATATATATATATATATATATATATATATATACATACATATATATATACATACATACATACATACACACACAAGTTTTTAATTCTGAACTCTGAATGAATCATACTAAGTGAAAAAATATGTGGATTGAGATGTAAACAAGTTACATTAGTTTATGTGGAGCTTTTCATTAAACTATTACAAGGCAAAAAGATGCTGAATTTAAGAATTAGAAGTGCCAAATGATGGTCATCATAAAATTCAGTCTCCTTAATAAAAATGCCAATTGTAAATCACAAATTTAAATTTGTGCTGTTACAACTGCATAATGATTCCTGTCAGTGGGACACTAACAGCGCCTGAATTTACCACAGGCGCCAACTCATTGCAATGGTCGTATGGTTTTGGAACACAAACTAAGGGGCAGTACATGAGAAGATCTGTGCTAAATAGCATCATCATGAAAAAGTCACATTCTAGCGCTGCAGACAAGTAATAGAATGTGCAATTTCATAACAGTAAAATAAATTTCTTCTTGGCTTGTCACTTGACTGATATACATGTATAAAACATTTTAATTAATCGCTAAATCAAGAAACAATAAATGAAAAATAAAGCAGCAAGTAAAAAGTGTGACATTGCTAGCCCTAGTATAGCATATACACCATCTGAATAAACAGAAGGCTGAAGCTACAAAAAGTATTAATGGTTAGATCATCATGAACAGAACCAGTTAATATTCACTTTTTCCCCTGAGGGTGTTAAGATCTTCCTTGAATCATAGGGCAAAGGTGCAAAATTCAGCTCCATTAAGATAATCTTCAGCTTTTAATTTACCATTCAAACAAGAAAAAAAACTTGAAAATAAATCTAAAACATACTTATACCACCAATTAAAAGTAATGACTTACTAAATCAATGGCACATGCTAAAACACACTAAAAAGAAATAAAAAGAAACCGTTCCATCCTTTTACTTATTTAACACTGTTGCAAGTTTCCTGTTGACATATATCAGACCAGCAATAAGATCTGATTACGTCCCAAATTCGTATTGTGAAAACATTGTATTAATCCAGTGCACTGGATAAGGAGTGGCTGTTGGCATTTATGACTGTTGGTGTTTCCTGCCTGCTACTTACTTTTATCTTATGCTTATTCTCTGTAGTAGATGTATTGTACTTTGTTGGCATGCAAGTTACAATTACATGACACACCTAGGGCAGGACGGACTTTGTGGCATATAAAAATCATACAACTATTGCAGACACTAAAAATATTGGCACAAAAGGAATAAATTACTAGTACAGAATGCAAACAATGGAGATTTACAAAAAAATCAAAAAGGGTATGAAAAAGTACATTTCCATAACATTAGATCTTTGAGGACAAGTCTCTGTAACCATAAGTCATAATATTTATGTTCATTATACATTACCTAGTTCATCTACTGGGCAAAAATTGTAAAACCAATGGCTTCTTCTTTCTGTACAGGTAGAAACACAGTTGTCCTGCTGGTTTAAATATTAACAGAGGTAGATGTATATTTCCTACCCTTCATTCTGGCAGTTCTACTGAATGTGGAGGACTTCCTCTAAAACAGAACTATTCATACGGAGTCACGCAACTGAACACGGTTAGCTCCCTTCCTTTGGCGTTTACATACGAAGTCGCAATCCATTTTCCTTAACTTGCCTCACTAGGCCATAACCAGCTTTGATCCCAAGTTACTGAAAAAGCAGAAGGTGTATGACAATCTTCCAACCCTCCATGTCTCAATCACTCTTTTCAAGAAGTTAGGTGCATTGTACTTTCTTTTCTTCTAAACAATTTGTCTGCACTCTCCAATGAGTAAATGCAATAGTACATGTAAACTCTATCAGGATACTGTTAGCAATATGTCAGAAAAGAATATAGTTTCACTTACAGTGATAACTTTGCTGTGGTCACCCATGCCGCTGGTCAGAACAGACATAGCATTATAAGCTGTTTTACTCTTAAAATGAAGAATGAAGAAAATAACTTATAAATACACTGAGTAGCTTGGCATGATTGAGAAAACACAATGAGGTACAGGACAATGTAAAATATTTTTAAATGCACTATGACTGGTATTTCTATCTTTAAGTCAGGATCCCTTAAGCAACAACCCATGTCATCAAAAGTTCTTAACCTACTCCAATGGTTTGAAAAGGTCATTTAAAGGAGTACAGCAGGAAAGCCTTACACACGGGTAAGTAGGGACGACTTGCTCCAACAGAACACTAATGACTTACTTCAGCCTCTGTGTTTTACATACTTTATAAAACAGATACTCTCCCTGTAGGACCCATACAATTAAACCAAATCTTAACCATCTTGAAGACTTGTATGTGACAAAAATATACATCCCTCAAGCAAGACAGTCCCTACTTAGGCTATTAATTCTTGTGGAAAAAAAACATAAAAATGGAAAGTTATTTTGAAGCTAGAAGTGATGTGTTTTAATGGACCGTCTCCAGAACGTTAAGAGAGCACTTGTTTTTTTCTGTTAGTTTAAAAGTAGTGTAAACTAACTGAAAAGCACAATTTCAACACAGAAAGTAAGTTATTTTTCATTTATGGTGTTGAAATTCTGTTGTAAAGTCCTTTATACTGTGTTTTATCTGTCAAAAAAGTGGACTGGTAGTTTTACCGGAAATTGTTGCTTGCATTCCCTGGGAAATAGGAACCATTTTTGGCTTCACCATGGAACAGACTACCAGTTCCATGGTCAGTCCTTCTTCCACAAAAAGAAAATTTAGTAAACAGCCTTTGCCACTACAGGAAGATCTATAAATTTGCAAACCAGCTGTGGATACTGATGTGCATTTATCAGCTTTTCTTAAAGTATGCTAGATTGCCAGCTTATGTATTTAGTTTCATACCAAAAAAACGGGGCAAAAAAGAAACCCAGTAAAAAGGCAAAATGCTAGGCTGGGCTAAGTGGGAGTCACAATAAGTCTCCTTAATATGCATACATACATTCACAGATCACCATATACTTCACTAAGGTATGTAAGATACAAGGTAAGGAACAAAGTATATCTCCTAACCCTTCCAGTCTGACACCTAGGTGGTAACCCAGTATAACACAGAAAACAGAATCCTGAAAGTTCTTTAACAGCTTCCCAACTATAGTCTGCAATATTCCTAGCTCTTGTGATCAGCACAAGATCTGCAGATTGAAGGAAGAATGTAAATAACAAAATGTTACACTGAGTGGTAATCATAAGTTACCCCTGAAATGCTTCCTAATAAGCTTGCAAATATAAGCAAGTTCACACTCACAGTGACACCCATAAACAAAAGTAGCTGCAAAAAAGGCTGACAGTTAACCAGGTTACGCATTTGTTCTGCTGAATTATAAGAAGGGCCTTCATGTCAAATTTTGTAGATATTTCATTTATGTATGCTTAGGACCAGTAAGGAAATTAAATACCTGCATTTATGAGTTTATTTCTACCTCATGAAATTGAAAGCATTAGAAAAAAGCAATAAACCAATTTCTCTGTGATATAACTGTTAATTTTTGTTACAGCAACAAAATTCTAATTAAAAATTCTAATGGTGCCTGCATTATAACCACACTGTAGACATAATCCCTTTACTTCCACTGCACAACCTGTAAGATCCAGGATTACATTATAACTATACTTCATCTGTTCTTAGTGTCTAATAACGAACACAACAGCTCCAGTACTGCAAAATATCCCTCTAAAGTTAAACTGCAAGTACAATTTCACACAAAATTCACACCATATATAAATACCTAAAACTTCCTCAAATATGGAAAGCTTCAAAATCACAGACACATCTTCTGTAGCTCAAACTTAAACTTACACAGCAAAATTCTGAATACCTATAATCCCTTTTATCAGCTTTTGATTTTGCATTTCTCCTTTCACCTACAGAGCTGAATCCTATTTTTATGTCCATCTTTCTGCACATCTTCCCACATTCTCCAGTTATCTATACCCTATTACCCATAAATCCACTGATCGTTTACCATCATCTGTTAACAATGCTCCTGAAAATTTGTAGCCCTTACAATACAATAAATTCTCATCATTCATTCCCAGCACAAAATACATTCTCTATGGAAAAACTGCATTTCAAAACCTTCCCTATTCACTACATATTTTGTAAATTGTTCAGGTATCCTCTTTACAAGTCAGGAATGTACTTAATATGCAATGGAAATGCAATAGAGATTCAACAAATACACTTCCATTTTTACTGGGAAGTTCCCACCGGGTCATATTAAGCAGTTGGAAAAGCCCCAGAATTTCCTAACCAATAAGGCTACTGTCCTAAAGTCCCTGCGCTACCAGGAAAAGCTTGAAGCACTACTGCTTTACTTAGTTTTTAATACTACTGCATCAGTTAGTTTCTGGTAAGACACTGTGTGGTGTGCTATGATTTGTGTTTCATTTCTTTTAGGAATTTAATCTTCCTTCTCTCCAGCATCTTTTTCAAGTCAGATTGATCCAGTACCAGAATTGTAGTTAAATCTCCACTGCACAAATAAAATGCACCAGAGAGACAAGTGTATTACACAATGCCTACCTGCATCCTTCAGTTTAAACCTGGATGTGTATCCATAAATTTATACCAAGACTGGGGATTAGCAAGGCAAGAATGGTCCTCTGACTTCTTCCTTGTGTTTCTGACAATGCTATGATCATCACTCCTGTGATACTTTCTATGAAATAATACTTCCACTTATATATCCTGGAATGAATACCATGCGTCTTCAAACCATTCCTTCTACTCCAGCACTTCTGTTTTCTTATATAGGTTGTTTATATTATTAATTATATCAAATTACATTATATGTTATTTTGAATCACTTATTTTTAAGATGCTTCTCATGGAAGGAATAATGTATTTTAGCTGACAATACAGTGTTTGTTCATTTTGTTCATTATTGATAATTACAATTCAGTAGGAATTTTTCTGCGCTTTAAGCAAGATTTATTTTATTTTTTTCTTAAGCAAGATTTTACTAAGCTAACTTTGTTTGATAGGAATGTAATACAATTAAACTAACTGTTTAATGAGGCAGTGCAATATGTATATAAGGCAAAAATTGATTTAAAATATTATTCTGAAGAGGTTCCGGATGTGGACGAAAAGCGTTTCTTATATAGGTTGTCGCTGCACACACAATACCCTTATTTCGTTTGATGCACTTATGAATGCATTTCAATACAGCTTCTTCTAGCACACAAAGTTCTACTTTATGATCTTATTGTCTGATAGGTCTACGTTAATACATAATCTCCCTCTATGCTTGTTTTTTCGTTTGCCGTAGTTATCATTTTTGACAGAGCTATAGCAAGGAAACCGGATACCATGATTATAGCACATTTGTACCCTCCTATTACCACAAAAAATAAGTAAAGATAAATCCACAACTACAGTGCAGGTTATGGGAAATTTACAAACACAATGGATTTCACAAGTAATATAGCAAAGAAACTTGCTTTGCCAAAGGCAGTGCAAGTTTGTTATAAAAACACATTATAGTCATGATTTTATGCACAATTTGCCTCTGTGAAAAAAAAAAGAAAAAGGTGCATGTTTGCTGCAACTGAACCAAAACACATTTTTAGTAGGGGCATTATGAAATTATAGCGATAAAAGAAAAGCCAAAACATGGGTTTGTCCTCATTTTGATCCTAAAATACTATAAGCACTACTATTGTCTTTTGCGCACACACTGTTTCAGTCCCTTCTGGAGGAGTACACCTCCTTAGACTATGAAGCCATTTAAACTGTCCAACAAAAAAATGTGGCAATGATTTGCTGACAAAGAATCTACCACCCCCATCATACATTTGCACTACCTTTACAAGCCTGACCAATTGTTTAACTAAGATCAAGTGAAGGCAAATGGTTAGCCACTTTCATATACAGGCTGCCTCCCCACTGCCAAACACTTTGCAGCCAACTGCATCGACATTTCACTATGATCAAAGTGAAAGTAATAACAGCTACAGTAACTTGTTTCTCTCGTGTATGTGCATTCTCTCTCTCTCCCACTGGCAGGCAATATGGATGATTCACCTGTGTTCAAGTTAAATTGTGCTCCTTTTCTTCAAACACCGACAACCTCTGCATCGGTCAAAGATGGGCACTTCTTGAATATACATATCTCTGACGTTTACATATGGTTCAAGTGAAAGAATTGGTGTCCAGAATAATACATCTCAATCTAATGCTCTCAAACAAATGCGCTACCCCATGACCAGCCATATCCAAAATGTTTTATCAGTACTCAGATATAATGTCTCTTGCCTTTAGATACACCAATGACAGACGCTTCCAGTGTAAACCTTTGTCTGAGTGTGATTAACTGAAAGAAAATAATGGCCACAGCAAATTGTTATTCCCTTTTATGATTCCCATTAGTTCTGACCTTACCAAAGGACGTTCATTTTGCCTCCTCCCTGTTTATTAGCATGTTATTTAACTCCATCTGGAAGTTTAAGCTCTCTAAACATTTCTGTAGGATACTGCGATATACTTTTTGACATATTTACATCTCTGCAAAGATGATGCAATATATCTTGAGGAATGTTTACATCTGTTAGACACAGGTCAAACAGGTAAGCTGCAAGAATTAATCCTTGGGGATGTGCTGTCCATATTCTTTCCTTGCTTACCTTCGTATCCCACCTGTCAAGAGCTTTTTGACACACACTCAGTGCTAAACAGAGTGCAAGTCACTTATACTGATCTCTCCTACAAAACTGCGCTGTGGTAAGACATATATAAAGCAATGTGTGCCACCAATACAATGTTGGAGAAAAAAAGTGACGTAAGTAACTTTAACTTGTGCATAAAATAACGTTTTAGAAAACAGGCTTCAAGAAGAAATCTGATTGGATAATTAATGTTCCAAAGGGGTGTTTTACTGCAAAAGGTGAGCCTGTTACAGAGTATCTATATACAGTAGATAAACTGTTCAGTGTAAGGAAAACACAATGAAGCCCTTTGTTGTCCCGTCACTAATTATGCTTAGGACATACCGTCTGTATATGTATGCACATATAACATATTTTAAATGATTTATTTGAAACAAGTCCTTCTGCAGCACAACTGTACCCCTGTACTTTTAAGGCAATTGCAGTAAGTAGTGTTCAACTCAATGCCATTAGCTTAAATGTGATAATGCCAGACATTGCTAAAAAAAAGTATTCAAAGCAAATTATTTAAAATGTACAATAAACAGACACCTACTAAGCACATCTAAAGCATAAAAAATACCTGTCACAAGCTGTCTTGAGTTTCTGTGTATATGTGTGTGCATGTGTCTCTCCCTGTCTGTATACGAGTGAATGTGTATATGCATGTGGGTAGACATCAAGTAGTCTTTATTCATTATTTCTTTAGTTCTTATACAACTTTTATATTCTGGATGTAAAATACTTTTCCAGCAACACATACATATCCTTCACAAGCTTTCAATGATAATATATACAAATTTAGGCTCTTCTCCAGGCCATTAAAGAGTTTGCTTTATTTTTGATCCTGATTCAAATTAATATTCTTAAACCATTAATCGAAATCCCTGCTAAATGTATCCAAATCAACAATACATCTTATACATATGGGTAAAGAGTTCCATAGTCTCCCTGCTTTCTGGTGCAAGAGAGCTTTTCAGCATAGAGCTGACAGTGAGTGAACTAACCATAAAGTTGTTGTTCCTCGTGTGGGAACTGTGAATTATAAACTCAATACTCAGGGTTGCTGCCTGAGCATCATCATATAGGCATTTGTGAGCTAAAATTCAATCACCATTGAGCAATCTGTAGCATACGGAAAAGAGGGAAAGATGTCTGAGTGTCTCACAAAAGGATAAATGACTAAGACCCCTTACCTGTCCTGTGATGGCCTTCTGAATGTGCACAAGTTTATTCAAAGGAGAAAGTCTAAATACTGAATAATAGCCATAATACTATTGGGTGAATCCTATGTAAAGCCTAATCAAAACATCTTTGTCTCTTGATAAAGCACAAGTTTTTTTAATAAGCCCACAGTATTTCTTTAACATCAGTTAAGTATGCTCATCAAATTTCAGTGTAGAGTCCCTTCAGTATACTTAAGTTCTTAACCATGCGGGTGAATTAAAGGATGTAGTTATCCAGTGCATATGGGTACATGAGGTTACTTGACCTATAGTAAATCACCATACATTTACTGTTAAACCTCATGCCTTTGTATCTTATGCATGTAGTTAAGTTGTCCAAACTACTATAAGATAATGCCAATTCTCAGTACAGGTGACTGTGCAACCTATTTTAATGTCATCACCAAATACCAGATACTGGAGGAATACCTTTACCAGCAGACATAGAACTAACTCTACATTTCTAATAGACCAACCACATGGTAAACCATCTAATAGTGGTCTTACACATGTCAATAAAAACTGTGTGTGTGACTAAGTGGAACACTTTTGTAAAATCTAAACACAGCTTGACAGCCAAACCCAAATCAATATACTTTATATTAACATAAAACCTAATTAGTTTAGAGATACAGGAATATCCAGTAAGAAAGCCAAGTTGGTAGATGTCAGAGCTAACATCAAACATGGATTTGAGTTAAACACACAGAACCCTCAAAACATTTTCCCCAAGTATGCAAGGCTAATTGGTTTGTAGTTTTCAGTACACAGATAAGGCTGACTTTTCTGTATAGGGATAAAAAGTGTCTCTTTCCAGATGCATGGAATGTAACCTTCTATTAAAGACCTCTGAAACATATGGGTTAGAGCACAAAAATAATGCCTCTGCTACTTCCTTCAGGAAAAAATGTTTAGACCATCTGGGCCAGCTGCAGAGTTAGACTTGATGTTTAATAATGCCCTTTGTACATCAACATCCCGTATTAATGCTGAAGTACTATTGAAGATAACGGGGTTTGGATTAATAAAGCTGTTGACGTGCATTCCATCACGGAACCCCTGAAGAAAACTTTTACTCACATTCTTGGGAACTGCAATTAAACTGCAACTCACTTTTAATGAGAACTTTTAAGCATTAAGAGAGGAACTATATTTTATATGCATAAGCTGTTAATAAGAATTCAAGGGCACTTTGATGAAAACATGTTGAAATCCTTAATACTTTGCTTTAGAATGTTGTAAAGCAGGGAAAGCACAGTTGTGTAAGCAAATTTACTATAACAGTGCATGTTTGAATGATCATTGCTGCAATAGCCTAATCTAAGCTGTATGGGGCAACTGACAAAGTTTAAGGGTATTTTCCACATGCCCAAACAGTTGCCAGCTCAAGAAAAACAGTGGTTTGGACACAAAGCCCTTCCAAGCTTTTATGCCAACTAAGAGAAGGATGTCAGGGCCCACAAAGAGGTCAGTGTTAGAAAAATAATACTCTCACGTACTTAGTAGAATTCTATGATCAAGTACTTTGGGCTCTTCACAGCTTAACAATGGGTGATACTTATCTGGATTAGGCTTTTGATAAGATTGCACATAATTCAATAATGGATACATTCAAGAATTAGGATTACAATCCCGTTTTGATTAACTGGATTATTCTTTGGTTGGCAAGTCATTCTGAATGTGTATCAGTTAAAGATCACCATTCCTGCTTCCTCCCTGTATTGTATGGAGTACCACAAGTGCACATAAAACTTTTGGGGATAAATTGTTACATCTTGTACACAATTCTAATCTCTCTGTTACAAGTCAATATAGCTTGTGATGTATAATGTTTGCAAATAACATTATGTCAATATGGATTGCTTTCAATTATATAAATGTATGACTGCCTATGTCATGTGTCATAATTTAATAAAGATGTAGCCTGTTAAAAAATATGAATCTCTCTTAACTGGTATGTCAATATTAATTTTAATACTTTTTTTGTGAAATGCAGTTATGATGGAATCATATAGGTCAAACAATCCATACAATTTGGAATTATATATCAAGTGATATTACCTAAAAGTGAGTGTTTTAAAACTAAATTTGATAATTTGAATGGAAACAAATGTGTTTGCTATTGATTGTAATGAGTCAGTGTTCTGCATGGCCTAAAGGCCCGAACACTGAAACAAACCTGTAAGAAATTTACAAGAAATTGTCACCATGGCAACAAAAATAAATAAAATTAAGGGGGAATGAGGAAGGACAGCAGTGATCATTCAAACATCTACTGTTACAATATGTTTGCTTGCACAAGTGTGCTATGTTCATCATTTGATCACTGCCACAGTAGCTTTAGCTGTATGAATAGACTACCATAGCTTATACTAACTACTATGCATTCTGTAGATAGTCACACTTGTTAAACTGTCCTTGTGTCTGGGGGCTCCACCTTTCCTTTTAAAGCATCCATGCCACTGATTTCTAAAAGTATGCTCGTCAGGAACTCATTGCATCTGCTTAATTTGCTTTTTATAAAATGGTGCAGAGGTAGCTGTAAAACTCTTGACAAATTTGGAGGAAGGATGGCTGAAAAATCCAAGAAGCCCCCTGAATTAGCTTCCCTCTCTCATCACACTTTTTTAAAAGTATTTCTGTAGCAGATGGTCCAAACATAACCTTTCTGTCTAAGGGATAATCGAAAATCTCAGCTTTATCATTCGCTAGTAGGTTTTGTGTATGCATGTGGAAGTTTTTATCCACCAGAAAGGGAACTTCTGTCCAGCAATAGAGAACAGTTAGCCAACTGTTGATCTTCAAAAGCCCACAAGAGGAGTGCTCTTCTGGAGTAGAAAAGCTCTGAATGGCTTAGTGCCCAGACTGCTGTATTTCCTCTGCTCTGCTGAAGCTGGTAACAGTTTGGATGTGTGGAAGGTGCTCTTAACCTTTTGAAAGCTAGCTGTTATACCCTTAGCAGCATATAACCAATATAGCTAAGGTTACTGTAGCAGTGACCAAATGATGACCATCATTTTTCTCACCATACATGCATGCACACACAGACACACACACTCCTCGACTCAGTAGTGGCCCTCTACAAAATGTGCTCAACATCTACCTTCTTAGTTGGCTAACATGTAATGTCGATCAGTTTGAGATTTTGTTTGTTAACTGGGTCACTAGTTGTACAGCCAGACCACCCTCTTCAGCCACGACTCTGTCCATACATAGTAAGTATAAACTTCTATGGCTTGTAAAGCCAAAATCAATGGAAAACAATATATTTAAAAAAGTTTACAGCCTATGAGAGCTTAGAGGTTTACAATTTCAAAATAAAACACTACAGTAGCCAATGGGTCAATAACAGGTAGGAGGGGTTTATCTGTACCAGCACAGTGGGAATTATATTTTTAAATATTCGTTAAGACCCGGTGCAGCTTCAGCATTTAAAAGAAGCTGCCACTTGAGTTCATGAACCTCCAGCAAAGAGTCACAATCACCAAAAACTACAGCTAGTTGTTCTAAAACAATGAATTTAAAACAATTGACATTTAGGCAAAACAAACTGTTTACCTAGAGCATTTCTGTGGTCTTTAATTCTAATGGCCACGTTATGCTCCTTAATACAGTCAAAGTTTTCTACAAATCTTACCTACGTAAAAGAAATTGTAGGTGTTACAAATCCCTGCATAAACTACATTGCAGCTGTGACAGTCATAGTATCTAGTGAATACCACTTTAAAGTAACAGTGTTTTAAAAATGTAGTCTTTGCTCGTGTGAATGTGTTTACATGTAATGCATCCTCTGCAAGTGAACATGCCTAGGTTTTTTTTCTTCCTTGTTAAGTTGTTTAAAAGTGGTGGGTCATTCCATTTGAAAGAGCACCTCAGACTTCTGGTTTCTTATACGAGAAGAACGAGTTTCTTCAGAGAGTAATGCAGATATCCCTGTTGCTTGAAATTATGTCCCAATTCTTACAAATAATGTTTCTAATGGAGCTCATGTCTTTGATAATGGGTAGCGGGAAACTAAGAGTGCTGGCAATTTAAGAGTTTCGCCGAATGTCTGGCTGTAAACCAAATTTAAGTATTGGTTTAAAAATTAAATTGCCTACAACTATTAATGCACAATGTACTGCCTACATTCTTATGATTCTATTTCCCGGAGAACCAAATTCTGAATAAATTACTTAAGTAAAAAATACTACCTCTGCAATAAGGGAACCATGCTCAGTGAAACTGACCTACATAAACAAAAACAGAAAAATAAATATCCCAAAAATAAAGCCAGCATTTCAGCATAGCTCACAAGAATAACTGGAAAAGGCAAATATCCAGTCTTGATGAATAGCCTCATAAGTACCAGAGTTCTAGCTCAACCACAATTAGAAATAAAAAAATATATATAATTTCTGGCCTGTCACCACAGAGAAGAAATTTACAAATTTCCAATAAATAAATAGATAAATTAAGACTGCCCCTATCAAATGCTGTTTTAGAGATTTTTAATTATATGCAAAATATGATTACAGCATGCAGAATCAGACATTCTCTGTTCACTGAATTGTATGCAGCATACAGATGAAAAAAAGACATACTAAACATGCTGACAGATCCTTTCCCTGGGTTCTACATGGTAAGCACTTAATTCTGAACTTGACATTTCTGTTGAATGCATATTATCACATCAGGAGGGAAGACAGGTCAAGCTAGGATGTAATGGCTTACTGCACTGATACGTTGGGCTTTCAACTGACTCAGCGCATCATGAGATGCACAACAGATTTAGCAAATAAATGGCATCTGTTACCATCCATGCAGTAAAGACTCACCAGGGACATTATTAGAGGAGTCAGCCATCCTCATATTATCACTCTTCAGCTACAATCTGACAATGTGGAGTCAGTGGTTAGCACTTACTCCATTCTAAAAGTAGCCATGATTTGTTTCAGTACCAGTTTAAAATCACACAATGCCACAGCTACAATACATTATTATTTCCTCTAATACTTTACTCTTGAAAGCTGGTATTTACTCATGTAATTTTGTTAGCCAGATAGTGGCACAGTGAACCAAAAGCAGTTTTCCACGTCTATTCTGAGAGAACAAAAGATCAGTAAATACTTCATGTACAAAGTGTTCAACTTTTGTGATTTTACAAAGTATTTAACCTGGTAACAAAAGTATTATATTACATGTACATAAGCTGCTTGTTTATTCATGAAAACCAAGCAGAAGTACAACTGCCACAACAGCATAGCCTTTAGTATCAGTTTAGCTGGCCTCTTATACCCCCGCAAGTTTTAAATGGTGTACTCTGAGGGGCTACATCCTTGGAGTTGCAGTTAATTGTGGTATCCAAGAATACTTTAGCATGGGATGGTCAGGAACCAGTCCTTCAGTTGTATGACTTTCTTTCCCCCATTTTAATGGCTACACTGACATTCAGTCAAATGGTCATTTTGCTCATGACGTAAACTCATTTTATTTATTCATATTTACTGCATAGTTTTCTAGCCTAGCTAAAACAACCATGCTGTCTTCCCTGTGTCTATATCATATTATCGAAG
This sequence comes from Protopterus annectens, assembly GCF_019279795.1. Lineage (NCBI taxonomy): Eukaryota > Metazoa > Chordata > Ceratodontiformes > Protopteridae > Protopterus > Protopterus annectens. Next base: position 114,168,569 of record NC_056742.1, on the reverse strand, counting down.
ACGCAAAATGTCGAATGCTCAAAAGAGCGAAAATTCCAAAACTCAAATCCTGCTAAATATATATTCCAACTCCAAGACCACACTACAGTGAAGAAAGGGCAAATATCCCAATCTTCACTGTACTGCGATCTCAAAAACAGAACGAGTTTTCGGCACTTTTGCTATTTTGACGTTCAACATTTTGAATTTGCGATAACTTGATTCAGATCCATCTTCCGTTAATAGACTGCTTAGGTTAGACATAATTACTAAAACAATGGAACTTTAGATATGAGACTCGTACCACTGTGCAAAAGGTTCTTGCAGCATACTCTACAGATAAGTCCCTCGCAAGAAAGATGCAGCAAATAGTAGCAATCAGTTCTCTCTTCACCAATGCTTTTAATTAGGACTCTCCCTAACTTTACTAATTACATATATACACTAAACAGCTTGCATGCTCTGCAGAGTTTTCAACAGCTGCATGAGAAGAGACCGATTTCATCTGATCTTCAGTTTGTTCCTTTTCTAGCAGTGACAACATCTTTACTTATTGCATTAAGTCTAGTATATCAAGAACAGATTCTTATAAAAACTAGCATGTTAAGATCCTTAACTTGATATATAAGCACTAGTCAAGCAACAATGCAATTTTAACACTAATTTCAATATCACTAAAGTCCGTTAGCTTTTACTTCATTCTTGAAGTCTAATTTGCCACGTTCTCATATAGTATTTTTTTTGTAAATGTATTTCCTTCTTGCATTCAGTCATTTCATATTTTAGTATTGTTTTCCTATTTGTCATGTCATTATTACTACTACATAAAATTCAAATCACTTGTTATTTTTATTTATTTATTTTTTTACTGTTGAGATTATGAATGCAATTCTGTCTTTGGAGCTTTTCTCCTCGGATCTCTATTGAAAATGGGCTTCTGGCTCACTTGGACTAACCCAGTTAACAAATGTCAAATAAATAATTTACACTTTATCTGGGCAGTCCAAAGTTCTAGGACAAGGTTCACAAATTCCCAGTGTAATGGCAAAGGTATCTGTCACATGGAACAAAACTCCCGGCTGTTCTGTACAGCAGAGTATTAATAAATTAAAATACTGCATGTCCAGAGTACCTTATCCCTTGCTACAAAAGCACCTCTGAGCCCCTCTGAAGGATCACAAGTCTATCCATAGGTTCATGTGTGTTTACTAGGCTAATGACTGCAAAGGCCTTTTTAAGCCTAGCCATGCATCCCAAATCTCTGACAAGTTCTGATACCCTTGATAAGTGTAAGCACGGGCCTGGGAGACTGAACCATTTATACGTTACTTGTTTGCATTAGAGACATATGTGCCAAACCAGGGATGAATTTCCAGTTTCTCATCCAATTGTCCAACCTGTACTTGAATTTGGTTAGGGAGGAAACTTTGCTTCACATGGATGGGAAGCCTGTTCCACAGATGGGGTAGTCTCTCGGATACATACCTCTCTGTCCAGCAGGTCCTATTTATATCACAGGCAAGGTTTAAGTCTTTAGAATGGGTAATTCTATTACTGTTTGTTTTGTGGATATGCAGAAGTTCCATCAGAGTGGGGTCTGACAATGCCCTGTATGCCAGGCATAGATCTCCGCACAAAAGCCTGTAGGAGACAAAAAACAGGCATTGGGCCTTGAGGCAGTCTGCGTAGGACATATTACTTATGCCCTGTATTCTTTTAGAAAGGAACCTCTGTGGACATTCCAGTTGTTGGATTTGCCGGGTTTGGTACATACCAAAGGGGGCATTGTACACAATGATAGGTCTGATGAATGCCAAAAACAGTGGAAGAATGACTTCCTTCAACTTAGGACCTTTGTTTATAAATTGCTCAACATAGAAGGATTTCCTCACCATTGTAGACATGTGATAATCAAAGGCTAGATTACAATGTGTGTGTGTTCCTAAGCATCTGACTACTGAGTCAGCTCTAAGAGGTGTGTTGTCAATATGATAGTTATCAGGGATGGATGACTTCACAAAAGATACTAATATATATTTCTTGGCTTTTAGTTTTAGTCCATGGCTCTGACACCAGTTGTTTGCGTCAGCCCCTCCTGGATAACATTTATGAGGATATATGTAGCTAACATACAACATAATACTGCATATGTACTTCATCTGCATCCCCCTACAGTAACTCTATACTGAGACACATCGATGCAACACATGAGAGGCTGTGCAACGGGAAGGTCACAGTAAGAGGCCTGATCAGGTGCCAGGGACTCGCCACATCACACAAACACTCATGCTCTTGCACCACAAATACACATGACAGTCATTGTTCATGGGGGTGCAAATGACTCGAGATGTACCTCCCTGGACTCTATGAAGAGAAACATGATAGAGCTATCAGAATGCATGTCTGAAGCAGGCATGAACCTAGCCTTAAGCAGAATTCTACCATAAATGATGCCGCAATATAAATAAAAGATAATCTGCTTTGACAAATGGCTTCGCTTCTGGTACCCCCTCTCCCATAAATCTCACAAGATTAAGTTCCCAAGGCCAAGAGCACTATGTCTTTGAGGCTGAATAAGATACCAGGCCACCTACTGGTTAGCCTGAGACATGACTTTTCAATCTGCCTACAGAGGCCATTCAGTAATAGCCTCAAAAAGGCTTTGTGCCAGATGAATGTAAGACAGCAACAGTCACTCACTTGCACATAGGTGGGGCTTCGATGGAACTGGGTAATTTTAGACCCATACGCCAGAGCAGTCTCATCAGTAAGGCTATGGAAAGGATCACTATGAAACTAACGAACAAGGACAAAGGTAACCTACAGACTTTTGACCTGACCTAGCTTGGACTCAAAGAGCTGGTTCTGACTATTTAACTTCTTTAAAAAATCACTGAGGCAATGGGACGAGGGCAAATTGGTGGAGACTGCATATCAGGAGCTCATAAAAGGCACATGACACCATCCCATAATCATCCATTTTAGAGAAGCTCTCCCAGCTAAAGGTTAACCCCTGTGCAATTCACTACAATAGTAAACAAGATCATAAATAAAACAAAGGAAATAAAGAGTGGACAGCTCTACCTCCTTCAAAAGACCTGGTATTATTATGTGCCCCAGGTTTCAATCCTCAGGCCATGACTCTGACATTTACTTTCTGGAAGTCAAATCGGATGTTAAGGGTTTGGGCAGACTTACTTTGTCAACACCCTCAGAGTTCACCAGGATCCTACAAGACAACCTGTCCCAAACAAATAGTTGGTGTCAAAACCATGGACTAAAACTTAATGCCAAGAAATGCATACCTATATCCTTCAGCCAAGCGTGACTCACTTACCTGTGTCAACAATGAAAATCATTTGCTCACTACATATCTACTACTGTAAGCAAATCATTTTTCATTGCATGACTTGTATCTAATGGTAAAGCATCCAGATCCAAGAATATAACTGTCGTACTATACACGGCACTCAGTAGGTTGATCACTGAATGTAATGCCCCTTTTGGTATGTATCTGTCCAAACCTTTGTCACAAATTAACAATTACAACACTTTCAAAATAAATAAATAAAAAGGAAATCAAGGGCCTACATCATAACATTGCAGACTAACTCAAAGCTTTGCATCTCTGCATGGTATCAAAAAGGCTACTGAGCAGTGATCTCTGCCTCATGTACAGACCCTTCACAGCCCCCTTTTGTTAGACCTATTACACATTTGCAAGGCCAGTATTATCAAACATCATCTCAAGCAATTATTTATTTTGTAAAATTAACAGGATATGCTGGATGAACAGGTATTTATCACAGAGAATACTGCTTTAATGGAAGCATCTTCCACTTCACATAAAGCATAGTACATATTTTACTCTATTCAAAGGTAATTTGGATGAAAGGGAGGGTAACCAAAAATTCACCCAAAGGTTTAGCACCACTGGCCCTCAAGGAGAGGTTAAGTGTAAATACCCCAACATAAACCTGTTTGGCCCATCTTTGAATATTCATATTGTAAAACAGAAGGACCAATTATCACGGGAATGGAAGGCTAGGCTTCATAAGATCCTCACAGATCAATAGCCTACTATGTACCTTTGAACCTATAAATATTCAAAGACGACCTATAAGTTGAGGGTTTTACCTCCAATGTGCATTTTTAGTGATACAGACATTACGCTGGGAATCAGGGGAACACCACTGTGTGCATCTAGGTTTACAGAAATGACGGGATGTGCAAGAGAAGCAGAAACAGACAGTTTCATATGAGGGAGCAGTTAAAATAGGCACAGAAAGGCAGACAAGTAAACTTTTGTTTATTTATTTTTGCAAAAAGGGCAGTGATGCAATATAGCACTGAAGCTTATTTATTTACTTTAGATTAACTTGTTAGCTGAACTGGACCAAACTGTACATTTTCATTCACACACATTTACAAAACACATCAAAGAATGATAAGGACATATTCAATAAACAGCTAAATAAGAATTACTGTTGCATAATGGCAGCAGTCGCACACAAATATTTCAATACATACTATATTCTTAAGTGATCCTGTAGCAGTCACAAGCTGAGACATTACAGCTGCATATTTGTTGTACAGTGGCAGACCCAGAAGAGATATGGACTGGGTAGCTACCACTGCCCAAACATTATGTCAGTAATCATTTACTTCTGCATAGTCCCTCATCTCACCTAATTTTATTTTCATGCTTTGTATATTTAGAAATGTACATAAGAATCTGTTAACACTGAATTACAAGCAGCAAGTAACTTTCATATAGATGTTAGGGGAATCCATAATATTAGGTAGTACGTTTAGGTGATAGTTCTTGCTTATCCCCCATATCTCCCCATCCTGGTCACCCCCCACACCATTTGGATCATCACTTTCTTGGTTTTTCACAATTTGTTATTCTTCAACTTTCTTCTTTCATCATTTCATCACACTATCCAAAACTGCAGTGAATTAAGTAGGGGGTTGGAGGATTGCTAGACCTCACAAGGTAGGGGGCTTCTAAATGATAAGAAGTGCACTTTACAGCTTTTTTCATCCTTTTGATCCAGGGATGGCTAGTATAATCATCATGACCAAGGCAAAGTCAGTCTAATTTTATTTCAAGGTAGAAGTTGTGTCCAAGACTATGTTTAAATTTGACAAAACCAGTGTTTCCCAATAAAATGAGAAGAAAAATACTTACAATGATACATAAAATCAGATTAAAGAATAGTGTTTGCCTCAGTACCCCCTCAAAAAAGATAGTCACCTTCTATGCACCCCTATGGTGTTAGATTGGGATGGAAGTGCCAGAACAAATAATCACCATCATATACTTTAAGCTGTTACTCTCAAATATACACAGCATCCCTCTTCACCCATCAACACCCAAAACACATCCAATTTCTGAGTATCCCTCTGATGTCAGCCTGGGACAAGAGTGAAAAACAGTCACTCTAATATATTTCAACTGGATGCTGTCAGATGTAGAAAAACAGCATGCCCCATTGCAACTTCCCATAAAAGATAGTCATCTGTGCACATCTGATGCTTGATTGTGAGAAAAGTGGGGGGAAAAAAAACAAACAATGATCACCATATTGTATTTCTAGATACTACACTGCTGCTAGACAAGCTGTACAACCTTCTACACGCAACTCTGAATAGGGTTGATTTCAGTCTATGTAAAGCCCCAGGCACAGTTTGAAATTGGGGACCCCTGACTAAGCCTGTCTCAAAAGTGTCCTGGCAAGACTGTGGGCATGGAGGATGTCTAGATATTCTGTGATGCATTTTATGCCTTATTTTTGAGCTATAATTACTTGCTAGCTCTTTCTTACTGCTATCCAGAAGAAAGCTGCATGATCCCCCCAGTAATGCATTCACAGATAAAAGTCTGTGATTTCTTAATATACACACTTATGCCCATGCAGAGACACACACACACACACACACACACACACACACTGCCCCTGGCAAACTAGATCTGTCACATGATAGGAATGTGCGCACATGCACGCACACACACTACATGCAAATTGAATGGCAAATTCTGTCATATGATAAGCAAACACACACACACACACACACACATGACAATGCCCCTGATAAGCCATATCTGTCACAATGGGCTAATAATAATAGTAATAACACATCAATGATAACAGTAATGAAGTCCAAGATTGTTTTACACAAACACATAGCCTCAGTAAATATTCTACCTTGCTTCATGCAAATGCACACTGCACTTACAAAGTCAGATTAATGACTGTTTAAACTAAGCAAATGACAAAAGGGTCAGTTGACATGCACTATAGTGACCATGGAATATCTAATACCAAAGTTAGAACTGCCTGAGAAAGGCCTGCGTCACCTGCAAATTAAATGAAGGCAGTACAGGACACCTGTGCATTTAATACAAACATCAACAATCATCATCTTTTTTTAGCAGATTAAGTCTGGTGAATGGAAAGTATGATGGTACCCACAACCACCCCAATACCTCTACAATAAAGTCCAGTAGGAAACATCACCGCTGTGCCTGGTGATTGAGAAAGCTACAGCCCTCACCAAAACAGAATTCCTTCACTTGTACTGTGATCCATTTCTGTACTGCCAGGGATAGGAGAACCTGAAACTGCACCCTTTAAAGGAGTAGAAACAGCGGTAAAGCAGAAAAACATACAGAAGTCTTCCCTGTCAAGAAATGGATAATATATTTACAAGCAGCTCCCCCCTTGTCCTACTGAATACATCAGACCTACAGCAGTACTGCATTCTCCAATGTGTTGAAGAGTTTTCATCAATCAGGATCTGGAAGATCCTGGCAGAAGGCTGGAAATGTAGCTAAGGGAGTCTAGCAGAACATTTAGCTCATCCAGTATGAAAATTAATGTGAGAACTGAATGCCTATAATACATGATTTCTCCATCTATGGTGGCAGCTGCATCACTTTTCCAAACAGGGGTATGACTTCATGCTGCCCAGCCACTTCACACACCATACCATGGCATGAATGCCCAAATGGAACAGGAAGGCCCCCACATTTAAATCCCCTTGTAATGCTCTCTGACCTTAATTCCCTTTCCAGTGCTTCTAGGTCAAGAAACAGCCCTAAGCTTTAGCAGGAGCATGTGTAACTCTTCTCTTAGGGGGTCTTTTTGCCCTACACTGGGAGAAATCCAAGTTGCCTCCCCAATCAAGCAGTGAAGCATTCAGAGACTGTGATGAGTTAAGTTGAAAGAAATATGATAACTCTATAGTGTGATTTGATGGCAAAGGCCACCACTCTAAGGTCCACAAGCAGAAAGTCTTTTAGGGTGTGACAGCTTTGCTGCCAACAAATTTCACCACGCACTGAAACACACTCATCCACAAGCAGGCAAACAGAGCAGTGAAGATGGACACTGTGAGGTCCTTGAAGGAAAGAAGGCTGTAGAGTTCCATGAAACTTTATACTCAAACTTGGGCTACCCATGCCATAACTTCCTAGAACCTCTTTATATCCAGAAGCACTAACACTGGACTGTATTACATTTTACCCCAATAAAGTACCATTCTGTGCTAGGACAAGAGAGGTCTCTCAGTTTATAGTTACTTTCAGGGACTACAACTACCAAAGAACCCAAGTAGTAATTGCTGAAAGGAAGTGTCTTCTCTTGCAAGGCTACTACAGGTAGCCCTGTGATACATCCTCAGGGCAGAAAAGACAGCCAAAATGGCAACAGTATGTAGTAGAAGTGAAGTATGACCAGAGTGAACTCAAGCAACATCCTGAGAGGACTCCACCTGTCAACTTGTCAGACGGCATCTGCCAAGTCCACCACCTCCATCCATGCATCATAAAACAGCACAGGGATGCACAATCCCATAAGAAACAGCCTGTACAATTTTTTCACTCATTCTTATTTGGCTGAGTTGCTCTTCTACATCTGCAACCATCAAAATGTGTTCTTATTTTGCTCAATAATTTCTTCCCACTCCCAACAATGGAAGATGACAAGAGGGAGATGAGAGAATTGGAGATGGTGGCCATCATTCTGCAAGAGGTTAGAAAACATTGATGCTCTCAAATGCTCTTTCCCGTTGGCCAGCAGATGCAATGCAATGCCTAGTTACAATGAGTTGGCTGCAAGCACACTTCTTCACAGACATACTGCCCATGATCACAAGAAGCCACGTAGGTGCAATACTTTCAATGGCAAGTGATCTAAGTAGGTAATAAGCAAGCTAAGAACAAGTAGCAAAGGAGGCTACTGTATTGCCAAAAACATGCATTTTGTTTTGTGGATGTTTAGATAAAGACCAGATTTAGGCAACCAGAAATGAGCACTATTGAATCCATGCTCAAGCACTGACATGACTGTATAGCTGACACAGCAGTGACTAAACTCAGCAATGTGAAGTTATAAGCATACAAATTTAACCTGGAGCATCACATTCTCTCGAAATACTACACGCAAAGAGGGAAAAGAGAACACTAAAGACACAATCCTAGAAAACACACCAGGGAATGCAAGAGAGTAAAGTGACCACAACTAATTGTCTTTAATATGCCTACAAGGTACCCTGCTGGACTACTAGATAGTAACCAGTATGTAGTAAAATAGCAGAAATCAAGCTTTGAATGAGTAAGTGTTATATCTTTGACAATTTAAGGAGTGAAGTCCCAACAACACTATCACTATTAAATTCAGTGAGGAGGTTTTTGGTTATGTCACGGTGAGCTATGTCTGTTCACGTGCAGTGCAAAATGATGAGTTGTGAGTGTTGAAAAAAATGATGAAACTGGGAGTATTCACATTTTTCAACACTTAACAGAGCTCAGAAGGGCTATAGGCAAGTAGTCATTGACTGAAACTGAATCCCCCCCATTACATCAACTGCTGACTTGCAGAGCTCTATAGATCTTTTTCCATGTATGAAGCAATTTGTCAGAACACTGATGAGAAGGGGGTGAATACAAGCAGCCATCTTTAAACACATAGCTAGAAGAAAATCAGAAGTCAGATAAAATCTTCAGAAACAGACTTTGATAAGGTTAACTCAGACAGTGGTAGAGTCAAGTAGAGTTAGAAGTTGAGGTGTTAGAGTCAACAGCTGTGTGGAAAGTGCAATGTTTGTGGTAGGTATAATAGTGTCAAAATGGATATGTCATCACTCAGTTATTTCAGCAGAATTTAGGGAAGGAAGAAATTCAGCTGCATTGATATGCAAAAATGCAGTAGGTGTACTGCTCCCCTGACAAATTGTTTTAAACCATTTTGTTTTTGCTACTGGTTCAATGGGTAATAATGTTTCCTCTTTTGCTGTGAACACAGTACTTGGCTATTCATAGTCTCTATAAAGTAACTGACAGTAGGTGGCCTGCTTCTCCCTGACTATTGTTGATCTCTCTCTGCATTGATTTTTGAAGTGAGGTTTTTCATTAAAGGTTTGGTTAAGTCTATTGTCTTATACTTCATTAAGTATTTTTGTTCTGTTGGAGTTTTAACAGGTCTTGGCTAGGGTCTGTTAGAAAAGAATTCCTTTGCAGACAGTGAATAACATCAATTTAATTAGTGGGAGGAGCTGAGAAACAGCATTCCTCTAACTAGAAATTGTTGGAGGTTATCTTCATTTAGCTGGAGTGACAATTTATTTTGAACTGCTACTGCCTTATTGCTGGTCTTTCACCCAGCTGTTGTTGCACTCTTAAGGTTGGTGACTTTTGAGTTTGCCTGACCAGACTACTAATCAGATGGGAAGGCCCAAATCCTTACCCTCTTAAGACTTGAATTATCTTCTGTTTCCTCCCTTCCCAATTACTAAATAGACTTTATTCAGCTACTTTTGCTATATCTGTGCTTCTTCATACTTTATTTTGCTTTCTGATACTTGTTCTTAATTGCGTTCAGTTGCATTTATTACTGCTTGTTAGTAGCCTTTTTAATTGCAACTGTTATTCTAAGCCTCTTAGTTTTGATATAAGCAGTTGGACTTCAAACTAGTTATCTTACTAAGAAAGGTTTCAGTCTACACTCCTGTGGCAGGGGAGGTAGCTTACATCCTTCTAAGTTGTGAATTGCTAGTTGAAGGTTTATTGTGTCTGTTATCTTAAAAGTGTCTTGTTTCTGGTTTAAGTACTTTGGTTTCAGATCAGTTATTTTACATTAAGAAGGTCTGTTGGTCTATACTCTTGTGGGAGAAGAGGGTAGTCTCCACCCTTCTGAGTTGGGAATTGCTGGTTGAATGTTTATTGTGCCTGTTATTCTAAGTGTCTTTTTTTCCAGTTTAAGCTCAACACTAGGTGCTTTATTTAAATTGTTTTCTGTACTTGTACTGTGTTTTAATAGCCTTTGCTGTATTTAAACCATATCTGCTACAATTTCAACTATTTACTGTGCTCTGATTCTGGTTTGCACTTCTAGTTGCTATGGCATAGGCTAGATTCAGACATGCTGAATTTAGTTCTGGTTGTGCAAATTGAGCACTAAATTAGTAAATCTTTTGTTGGAGAGGCTGCCCTCATGGGAGGAAGGTACAGTTTGGACTGGTCTAATTGAAGGTTACTGCAACAGGGCTGAGTTTTTCAGCTTTAGGATTAGTTAATTTGTTTCTAACCATTAATTCTTGTTTGTTATAAAAGCCCTATCTTTGCATGAGTTTGCACTTGTTTTAAGACAGCTCCAGTGAGTTTCTTGACCTGCCTCTGCACTGATCTTCCAAAGCTACTGTGTGATCAAAGATCACTAAGTGCCTTATTTAAACTGTTTTATGCACTTGTACTGTGCTTTAATTGTAATTGCTGTGTTTAAACTATATCTGCTGAAAGTTCAACTATTTTCTACTGCATATTTACTGTGTTCTGATTTTTGGTTGCACTTCTAGTTACTGTAGCATAGGCTAGATTCAGACCTGCTGAATATAGTTCTGGTTGTACAGATTGCGCACTAAAGCAGGAAATCTTTTGTTAGAGAGGTCTCCTGTGCCCTTGTCAGAGGAAGGCACTGTTTGGACTGATTTAATTGAAGGTTACTTTAACAAGGCTCAAGTTTTGAACTTTACGACTGGTTAATTTGTTTCCAACTGTTTTCTTGTTTGTTATAAAAGCCCCATATTTGCATGGATTTGCACTTGTTTTTAACACAGCCCGAGTGAGTTTGGTGACCTGCCTCTACTTCACAGATCTTCCAAAACTACTGTGCAATCAATGAATGCTCTACTCTGTAACAGATCTAAGCCCAGCATTATGGCGAGTCAGACTACACTTGTTTCTCCTGCCAACCTGGTGGATATGGGTCTCCTGAGAGAGTGTAGCAACTGCTTCATGTACACAGACAACCCTCTACTGCTAAATCACTCTAGTACAGAGTGCAAGAGATGCATCTACACGAAGAAGCTGGAATTTCTCCTCTCTCGCACCCAAAACAATAACACTGAAGAGGTTGTCAGCTCACATACCACAGCTCTTACACAAAACACATATACCTCAACTCATACACAAAGCTTGAATTCAACACATAGACCATTATATGTGGAGGTACTCTCCAAAAATTTACTTAAACACCAGAGACCTCATAACAACAAGGTTGCTACACCTGACACAGCACCCAAGACACAACACTGGTGTCTCACCAACTAGGACCTTTAAGGCACAATACACCCAAACCTAATTTTCTTGTTACTGGAGATTCTGTAATGAGACACTGACATCCCACTCACCAGGTTAGAGAAGGAGAAAGTCACAGTCAGCTGTCTGTCCAGTGCCAAGATTTGTCAGATCACACATGCACTCAAGTCACTCAGCAAGTACTGTTATGACTCATAGTTCATGTTGGTGTGAACAACTTGAGACCTACCTCACTGGACTATATGGAGAAAGACATGATTGAGCTCTCTGAATAGGTGTCTCAGGCAGGTATGTCCCTAGCCTTGAACAGCATTTTATCCCCACCTAGAATGATGCCACAATATAAGCAAAAAATGATTGATTTTAACAACTGGCTTAGTTTCTGGTGTCATTCAAGGGGAATCTAGTTTATGTCAGCTTGGGATGACATGGTTGATATACCTCACTGCTTTGCCAGAGATGGTCTGCACCTGGAACCTCTGGGCTTTTGGCTGCTGGCTAAGGCTTTTGCCTCCCCCATATTGCCCTTTTAGACAAGGTCTCAAAAACAAAATTTCTGACATGAAAAGATCCAGTACAAACAAAATATGGGTTATGCTGCTGAACACTAGGAGTTTAAACCAAAAGCTGTACTCTCTGGAAGCATTCCTTTCCTTGGATGATGTAGACATTTGTGCAGTCACAGAACCCTTGTTGAAGGCCACAGTGAGTACCCTGGCCTTGCAAGGCTACAATGCCTTCCATACCTTCAGTCTGCAAAATGAAAGTGTGAGAACCAAAGATGGTGGAGTATCCATCTACATTAAAGACAAATACTCCTCCAGACTTGTTAGACAAAACAGCTCTATGGAGCTACTCCAAGTTCAGATAACCATGGGTAAGACTCCCTTCAAGTCACTGCTAGTTACAAGTCCCCCTCCATGAACCAAGATCCTCATGTGGCTTATTTGGCTTTACTTGAGTTAATCAAAATAAAATCCCCTATGACAAGAGTTTTAGGTTTAACTATCCTACCATCAACTGGGAAACCTATACGAGCCTCAACTTACTTGCACAAAAAAATTGTACAAAATCCTACAAGGGGCTCAAATATACTTGAGCCAATTCTAACCGATATGAGAGAGTGTTGCTCTTCCGTAAGTGTAGGACCCTCATTAGTAAAATCTGATCATAAATCAGTCACTTCTGAAATAGCAATAACTCCAGAATCCAGCAGAGGTGAGGTCACATTAAAAAAACTTCACCAAAGCCAACTATACCATCCTGGGGGTTGGCATAAATGATTTCCAAGCCCTAGTCCCCACATATGGTCTTGGCAACTATACTAAAGTATACTCTTATGCTCTGTACAAACACTTACACAAATGTATAGACTCAGCTGTTACCTAGAGGAAAACAGTTTTGGTACTTACTTTCCTCACTTGCTAAGAGAAAAACAGCTCGTATACACACTTTCCTCACTTGTCTAGAGGAAAGTAGTTTTTTATTCAGGTACGTTCAAGGGTCAGCTTCCAGTGCTCTCTCCTGTCTATCTGATGAATCTGGGCATCTTGAGGCAATGTAGCAATTGCCTCATGTACAGAGACAACCCTCTCCTCCTACCACCCAACACCACAACCTGTGAGAGATGCACGTATCTAGCCAAATGGGAGGTAAAGCTCTCTCCAATCAAGACTGAGCTTGACAGTCAAGGGGAGAAGGTAAACACTTGCACCACACCACACCCATCACATAGTCCCACTAAACCTACACTACCAAAATCCACACACAGAAACACAAAAACATTCACAAAGGCTCTCAATAATGATCTTCTCAAGCAAGAGACCTCCAAAGCAGAAATGCAAGCAACCTCCACCCCCCCAACTCAACCCAAATGACACATAGCCCACAGACTCAGTGTGCCAATAAATGACAGCCCGTAATGCAAAACAATGTACCCAACACATTAGTCATAGGCGACTCTATAGTCAGGCACACTGATGTCCCTCTTACCAGGCTAAACAAGGAGAAGGTTATGGTCAGCTGCCTGTCAGGTGCCAGGATCCACCACATAACCCATGCACTCAGGTCACTCCACAACAAGTACAACTATGACTCTGTCATTGTCCATGTTGGTGTGAATAACCTCAGAGTTACCTCCATGGACTACATGGAGAGACATGGAAGAGCTCTCCGACCTTGTAGCCCAGGCAGGTATGACCCTAGCCCCGAGTAGCATCCTGCCATCACCCAGAATGATACCGCAGTACAAGGACAAAATGATTGACTTCAACAATTGGCTAAGCTTCTGGTGTCATTCTAAGGGGATCCAGTATCTGTCTGCCTGGGACGACATGGTTGACAGACCACGATGCTTTGCCAGAGATGGCCTGCACCGGTCACCCCTGGGATTCCGGATACTGGCTAAGGGTCTTGCCACCACTATAGTGCCTGTTTTAGGCAAGGTTCAAATGACAAATTCACCATCGTAACAGGAACAGGCAAGCAAAAACTAAGGGTAATGCTACTCAATTCTAGAAGTCTAAATCTCAAAATGCACTCACTCGAAGCACTCCTTAAAATGGAGAACATCGATCTGTGCAGTGACTGAGACCTAGTTCAAGGCTCTAGAGAGCACCCCTGCATTACCAGGCTACAACTCATACCAGACTTTTCAGACATCTAACCTGGACCAGAACACCAAAGGCGGAGGTGTGTCCATACTCATTAAGGATATCCACAACTCCAGGCCAGTTGCGCAGCATAAAGCATCTGAGGTTATCCAAGTGCAACTAACTCTGGGCAAAGATGCAATCCAAATTGTAGCTTGCTACAGATCCTCTACCATGCCCCTGGATTCCCACTCCTCATTTCTTGATATACTGGAAAATATTAGGGTTCACCCAAACACCCTAACAATGGGCGATTTAAACTACCCCACCATTAACTGGGAAAACTACTCGTGTACCAATTCCTTCACTCAACGCTTTATGGAATTCAAAAATTCCAATGCCCAGGATCAACTTATCCACACCCCCACCAGGGACAATGATATCATAGACCTAGTCATTACCAATATGAGTGACTGGTGTTCCACACCTAAAGTCAGCTCCTCGTTGGTCAGATCGGACCATAAACTAATCACCCCCACCATTAAAGAAACCATGGTAAAAAATTTCTCCAAAGCCAACTTCATGCTTCTTAAGGCAGAAGTGGTGAACTTCTTTGAGGCAGTCACCAAAGCCATAGACGAGGGTAAAGTGATTCACACAGCCTATCTAGAACTCGCCAAGGCTTTCAACACTATCCCCCATTCTGGAATTATAGCTAAACTCACTAAACTAGGTATAAATCCCTATGTCACAAGATGGGTTGCCAACTGGCTCACTGACAGAACCCACACTGTAAAAGTTGCAGACTCCAAATATGACCTCAAACCAGTGACAAGTGGAGTACCACAGGGTTCAGTGCTGGGACCTCTCCTGTTTGGTATCTACTTCTCTGAAGTACAGGCTAACACAGAAGGCCTCTGGCTAATGAAGTTCGCAGATGACTGCAAACTAGGAGCCATAGTAGAGTCCCCAAATGATGTGGGCATCCTACAAAAGGGCCTCACTGAGACAGATACCTGGTGTCAGGGGCATGGCTTCAAGCTCAATGCCAGAAAGTGTCTGGTCATCCCCTTTGGCAAAAACTCTGTACCTATGAACTACCACAAACGGCAGTCTACTTAATGCCGAATGTGTGACAAGAGACCTTGGGACCCAGGTGGACAGTAGTCTCTCTTTTGATAATCACATCGCCACAGTAGTCAGGAAATCCTTCCATGTGGCACACCTCATCACAAAAGGGTTCTTATCCAGGAAATAAAGAGGTCATTGCTCCCCTCTAATCGGCACTCAGACCAATTATAGAGTATAACGCCCCTTTTGGAATGTACCTCACAAGATATCTGCAGCAACTGGAAAGGCCACAGAAGTACCTTACAAAGAGGATTACTGGCCTCAAAGAAATGCCCTACACTGACTGTCTCAAAAAAAACATCAGCTTTACTCTGTAGCATATCAACTACTCAGAGGAGATTTCTGCCTAACATATAAAGCTATGTTAAACCCAGAGCTATTGGACATGCTACACCTAAAGAAATCCCAATCCCTCTGAGCTACATGCTCTAGGGACCTAAACCTTGTCACCACAATAAACATGACATACTGAAGGGATAGATTCCTGTCCCAGGGACTTCCTATACTCTGGAACAAGCTATCCATCTATGTCAAGCAAAGTTCCTCATTAGCACTCTTCAAGAAAAATCTTGATGAGTGGATGGGAAATAGGAAATACACCCCGGGGATCACTTCTGTAGCTCTGCTAGACAGGGGCACAGGAAATTAACTTTCTTGGGTGGCGTAAGCCAGGGAACCTTGTTGGCTAGGCTTACTTAGGCCCTTGGGCAGATAGCCTAGTACCTACCAGGCCCTTGGGCAGATAGCCTAGTACCTACCTATGAACCTATGATAGGACCAAAGTAAGTCTCAAGAAAAAACAACACCCTGGTGGACATCTTGCATAAACAAACTATACAATAAGCATAAGAAGTTGTTATCCAAGAATACCAAAGGGAGGTCCCAGCACTGGAAATGTACCCTCCTAAGCCTAAATAAACAAAAAGACAACTTAGAAAATCAGGCAACTTAGAGAAAAATTTAGAAAACACAGCTTAGGATAACCATAAGGCTTTCTTCAGCTACATCTGTCCCAGAGACTTCCTATACTCTGGAACAGGCTACCCATCTATGTCAAGCAAAGTTCTTCATTAGCACTCAAGAAAAATCTTGATGAGTGGATGGGAAATAGGAAATAAACCCCGGGGATCACTTCTGTGTCTCTGCTCGACAGTGGCACAGGAAAATAACTTTCTTGGGTGGCATAAGCCAGGGAACCTTGTTGGCTAGGCTTATGTAGGCCCTTGGGCCGATAGCCTAGTACCTACCTATGAACCTATGAATCTGCTGCCTAAAAGGTAGGACCCAGGCATGTGCTGAACTAGTGACAAATGATATCTCACACACACTGATCCTGCAGAAATTGCTAACCTACTAGCTGACAGGTTTGACAAAAATTTCTCCCCTTTATCTCCTCCAATGACATCACAAACCAAACCAACAGCTCCCCTACCCTATATATCTAAAGAACAGGTCATCAAAACTCTAAGGCAAAAAACACAGTCTCTATGGGTCTTGATGGCATCCCAGGCTGCATTCTAAACCTAAAACAGGAATTAGCAGGCCCCCCAGGCACCCTACTTAACCACAGCCTGAATACAGGATTTGTCCCAGCTGAATGGAAAACCGAGACAGTTATCCCCCTCCACAAGGGCGGCTTAGTAACAGATCCAGGGAACTACAGATCCATAAGTCTGACTAGCGCTATCTGCCAGGCCATGGAATGCATCATTATGGACCTCAAATACAGACAGGTGACTTCTAAACCCTTGATCCAACCTAGTAAAGGGTTGATCATGTCAGTTAAACCTAGTAGACGTCTTTGAAAATGTGACCAGGGCCATAGATGAAGGCAAATCTGTGCACACATCTGGACTTGAAGGCTTTTGACACAATCCCCCGTTTAGGCATTGACAAACTCACCCACCTAAATGTCATCCCCTTTGTTGTTAGGTGGGTCACAAATTAGCTCACTAACCATACACATGCCATCAAAGTGGGTGACACCTCAACCAGCACACCTGTCACCAGTGGGGTTCCACAAGGGTCAGTACTGTGCCCCCTTTTGTTTGGTATTTACTTCTCAGAAGTTCAGGACAAAAAGGGGCTGTGGCTGACTAAGTTTGCTAAGAACTGCAAACTTGAAGCATTCATGGACTCCCCAAATGATGTGAATATACACCAAGAGGGGCTTACACAGACCAACAACTGGTGCCAAAGCCATGGACTCAAACTAAATGCAAAAAAATGCATCCCCACCCCTTCAGTAAAAGTAATGCCCCTACTATCAAATAAACAATATCTTAAGTACGATGCTGTATTGAGGGATTTGGGCACACAAGTAGACTGTGACAAAGTTAGACCACCAAGTGCCCACTGTAGTAAAGGCATTGTACATTGCACATTTGATTGCATAACCTCAAGAGCAAAAGAGGTTATAAACCCCCTATACTCATCCCTTATCAGGCCCATAATAGAGTATAACACGCCCCCTTGGTATACCAGGTAACTGCAGTGACCCCAGAGATTTTTCATAACTAAAACCATCCAAGGTTAAGCACATGCCTTACACAGACAGATTAAAGTATTTGTCACTGTACTCCGTAACATATACCCTGCTTAGAGGACACTTGTGCCTGGCTTACACAGCAATCTCTGACTACAACCTGATAAGGTTGCTGCACATCCATAAGTCAAGTGGGACTAGAATTACCCGCTCCAGTGACCTAAATCTGGCCTGCGATTTAAATAGGGCATGCTGGAGGGAGAAATTAATCTCACAGAGGTTGCCACTTCTCTGGAATAGGCTACCAATTCATGTTAAGCAGAGCACCTCTATGACTCTGTTCAAAAGAAGCCTGGATAAATGGATGGAAAACCACAAATTCTTGCCAGGAATAGCTCCCACATCCCTCTTGGACTTGGACAGTCATTATTAATAATATTCTTATGCATTGACTAGGCTGTTTCTCTTGAAATATAACGGGTGTAATAGGCTAGGTTTAAAACAACCCTTGGGTCAACAGCCTAGTAACCCTCCTATGAACCTATGAAATACAGTACAAATGTCCCATTCCATCCATGCCATAAATTTCATAATATCCTGGGTAAGGATATGGGTTTCTCTTGATTCTGCCGTACAAGGGTCAAGGTGATATGCATAGATTGAAACAGAATTGAAGCACTCAAGTGATTACTTGAGTATGAAGTTGAATGCATTAGCAATGAATCTCCTGTTGCTTCAGGTAATGAGTAATGATTTGCTTTCTGACTCTTGCCTGGACACAAAAATATAAGTTTGTTTTTGAATGCAAAAAAAGCACGGTTCATGGAATCCCTGTGTCTGTGCCTAATGGCACATTCATTTGTTAGCATTACGACAGAAGCTGTCACTATTCATGGCTGCACAAATAGAAGTGACATTATTTTCAGGCCATTTTTCTTCCCATTCCAGAGGGCATCATGTTTCATCCTCCAGTGAGTCATTCGTTACACCTTCTTTCCCATATTCAGAGATCAGAGTCCTCACCCACTGGGTATAAACACATTTTTCACATTCTTCAAACTCCACTCCACAGTGGTTAGTTGTACAAGCATCAAAATCCAGCTACTATGCAACACATGGCTTGGCAGTGTTAGAACATCTGTCAAGGCTCTTACATTGCTGCCTTTCCACCTGGTCTCCACCAGCTGGCAGGTGTAAAGCAGGCTGAACTGCCTCTTTCCACCAAGTATAGGTGCTATAACCTCTGAAAACTCATCTGTATCACTCCTAGGCAGCTCAGTCAGCACCTGAGCTCTGCAGTCAAACCTGGGTCAGTAAAGATGCAGTATGAGCTTTACCAAACTGAGAAAGTTAGCTTACTCCTCAGATGCAGAAGACAATCAGTTACTGATCTTGATTATATGTAGAACTGCTTAAACTTGTAGATATCAAACCTGACATCCTTTTCAAGACATCACTGGTTCTTATAATCCACAACAAAACAAAAGTCGTAATTTGAGTGATAAAAGGGTTGATAAACCAGAAAGAGGGCTGACATTTTTTTGGAACCCTGTACTTTGAGATAATCGGATAAGAGTTTTATATAAAAACTGGTGTCACAGTGGCAGTTGTCACTGAAAGGGGTCTCTACCTTTGTTGGTTAAATGTTTACTGGATGAGACTACAGTTCATTGACTAAGCTTCCTCAAGTTACAACTCATCAACAAAATTTTCAACAAAAAATCTCTACTGGCACCACCTCTATTAGTACCCAGCAGTGATTCAAAGTTTTTGGACTTTCTGATTTTATTCATAGCTCTCTGACTAGGTATAAAATGTAGTCAACCAATACTGAACTTACTCACAATATGGGAGAACACATTCAGCAAGATACTGATGGTGTATAGAAGCAGATGGCAACTATGAAGGTTTAATTTGTCTTCTGCGATGAGGACTGTCCATCTATAGTCAACATTTTGGGAAGACATTCTGAATTCTTAAGTAAGGGCACTTCAGCTGATATTAGACTGTCCTTCAGTATACTGCTGGTGGGGGGCACTGACGCCCCTACAAATGAAAGTACTGATCTGTATAAGAATAACTGTGTGAAAAAGGATTTTTTTTTTTTTTTTTTTGCGAATTGGAAATACAAAGTACTCATTTCTCACAGCAAGAATAAGATATAGCTAGAACTGTGTAAACAGTGGTACAGGAATTTATATGGATTGTCTGTGGTGGAAGAAACATATGCCAGGGAAACTGTTCTGGTTGTTTACTTTTCTCCATCAGGATTCAAGAATGTCCCCTTGAGACAGATAAACAATGTCTTGAATGCCTAATGCCTACTATAGTAGACTACTTAAACACATTTTTTTCTATGTGCATTACTGTCATTAGAAAACATCCAATAAAAAGTTTCACTGGAAATATGCATAATTTTTCTGGCAAATGTTTGTTTTGCAAAAAAAGGTTTCAGAAAAGCCTGAAAAGTGTCTTGCTATTAGTTCATGAAATGTACTGAGACCTGATCAAGGATTATATTTTGCTGACCCTATGATTTTCCAAAAGCTCCAGAGATGCAGCCTCAGGATTTTACACTGCACACAATCCTTATACTGCAAATTAGTGCATTTTCGATTTTTTTCAGAAATAGCATCAGCAAAAAATGCACACTGCAGTCACTAAAATATGCAAGTACAAAATAAGTAAAATACAACAATCCCAAAAATATCACCGATAAAAACCTCTGAAAGATAGCATAGACTCCACATTTTTAATTCTTATAGTAGCCTCTTCTGACACCACCATGAGAGGAAATGGGTATTTTTTCTGATGAAGGTAATCATTTCTTAATCCATATAGGTTGAATTACATACAAAATGTCTGCCTTCAGTTTAGAATTTGCTTGATAACTTCTTTTCGCTGCATTTTACAGGATAGTTGTTGTGTCTTTCGGCTTTTCCCGGTTAGGGGTCGCCACAGCGGAACTCCGGTCCACTAATGATTGGCAGTAGGGTACATAGCATAGCAGGCTGTACACCCGTTACAGTCTGTACAGCAGGCATTCAGGAATGGGGACTATTTAAAGGACAAGAAGCATCACAGACTGTGTGATGGTGTTTTACTATGCCTACCTCCAAGAAAATTATAATGAAACTTAAGTTTATACTACACAAAACTGCAGTCATACCTGCAAACTGTACTTCCATGAATTCTTCCCATTTAGAAAAGCTAGACAGAAATGGGGTACTACAGCCCTTAGAAACGATATTAATGGAAACAACAGTTTGCAGAAAGGTTGTTTAAGGATAAAAATCCTGAAGAAATACTAGTACATTCTGAAAAGTTACACAACTGTTGCTACAATCTTATTTTTATAGGGCTTTAGGTAGGGTTTAGGTACTACAAAATCATGCTAACTATGAATCTGCATTATAAATAAGACAGGAAGTGCTTGGGGAGGGAGAGCAATGAAAGGTACTATTACTACTGGGGTGAATGGCAAGTGTTGTCTGGACTTATTCTGGGTCACACAGTACGCTAGTAGCAGAGGGAAGCAGTCCAGGACTAAAGTGTGATATTATTTTGCAGCATGTACTATACACAGCAGCAGTGCACAGCTATTCAGGGAATGATGCCATGTTATCCAAAGTAAAGCACCTAGGAACCAGCAAAACGAAGCCACCAACACAGCGTAGAAAGGAGCAAAAAAGTATGTTTTATTTAACGCTGCAAAAACACCACTCTTTCATCCTAGTATATCCAGGACCTCATCAGAAATAAAAAGAGTACATTGTATTCCCTCCTTGTATACCTCCTTCCTAATTACCTGGTGATGGTAATTAGTCCCAATTAAAATGAAATGACAAAAGTTCAATAATATAATAAAACACTCGTACTAAAATTTCTATAACATTAGTTCAATAAATACAATACTGATCCATACTGGTCAATGCATCCTTCAACATTAGTATAAAAATATATATAAGGTCATATAATAAATACAATGAATAATTCAGAACAGTTGCATGTACATCCACAATAAACAAATACCTATGCATAAAGATAAAACCAAAATGTCGCCTCCCCCCTCCCCCATGTTGAATAAAAACCTACAATGCATAATGAAATGGGGGTGCCCTAAAAGATAACCTAACAAGGAAGAACATATTCTTTGTTAGAGCTTAGTGGATCTTAATTTGAGAACTGGTACCAGTGAAATGTAGCTTCCTTTTGAAAGGAAAGAAAAGAAGGTTTGGTCCAATTTTGAAAACTACAAGGTGAACAATTCTAGATCTAAGGAGGGTACATATAAATGTGGTTCTTGTGCACAACACACACATTCTACAGGAGTAAAATTTGTAAAACTTTTTACTGTAATTGTGACACTTGAATTATATAAAACTCAGCGACATATATATGAGCATGAATGACATCAAAAATGTGATATAAACAATACCTTGTACAGCACAGTAAAGAATGCACAGAAGCTTGATAAGAGTGGGGGAAGGTGGAGATAAAGAGTGGGAGGGTGGTGTAATGGTTAATGTGTTTACCTTAGAAGCACAAGGTCTAGGGTTTAATTCTCACAGGGGAATCTATAGTTTTTTTGAAGGTGGCTTTTGGGCTTGGGTAAGGTGTTTGCTAAACACAACAGGTGCAGTACACAAGGCAGGTCTCACATTTGGATGATTGGGATGCATGCTGCTTTAGCTTAGTACTAAACGATGATGAACCTATGAATTCACTGGTACCAGTTCTCAATCCAAAGATCCACACAAAGCTCTACTAACAAAGAATAGGCTAAGGGTATGCCTTATAGAACCAATTTTTATATAATTAATGTTTTATATAACTAATTTTACATATATCAAAATAAATACAACATAGAGGTGCATGAAATGTTCTTCCTTGTTAGGTTATCTTTATACTAATGCAGGATGCATTGAGTATATGGATCAGTATTGTATTTATTGAACTAATGTAATAGAAATTTTAGTATGAGTGTTTAATTATATTATTGAACTTTGTCATATATTAGACGGAAACGTGGTGTTTTTGCAGCGTTAAATAAAACAGACTATTTTGTCCTTTCACAGCTGTGTTGGTTGGACAATTCGAATGCTCATCATTCCTGCATGCATGCATGCTCCTCCAGATTTGCATTTCATTCATTTTCATTTGTGTGAATGTGAATGCAGTTCAGCCTCATTCAGCCTTGTCATGTTACACACCACTACTGACCATTACTTGATGTCTGTATAGCCATCTGTACATGTTGAACCTGATATGGTGCAGATGTACTACAATGACTTTTGCAAAATTACCTTGTTATGGTGAAGAGACTTGTGTATCTCAGAGAAGCTAGGACCAACAGAGATAAATATGGGCATGGGCACCACAGAAATATATATATACTGTAGTGAGTTGCCATTTAACAAGAAAGCTTTATGGAATCATCTGCCCTATCACACACCATAAATCCGTGATCTTTTCTTTCAAAATGCAAATACCTTGTGTTTAGGGACTTTCATTCTTGACTACTTGATGACTCAGTTACATCTTCCCTTCAATCTTCCTCCAATGGATCCCATTCATAAAGAAGCAAGCCAAGCAGCCTACCCCTTCTACATACATTTACATACTTGTACTGATAAGGCAGTCCCCTATCCACACCAAATATGATAAGGCACCACACCAAACAGACAAATATGAAAAATAAAAATAAACCCGAGAATACAGTTATAAATAAATTATAAAACGAGAAAAAAATGAATACTAACTCGCATTCTACTTACCTTTAGAATACATAAACTAAAGAGCTTAAGGGAACCCTTAAGAAGATCAACGCTCTTTCCTAAGCCTCTCCACTGGTTGCATTCACAAAGCCTAGAAAACAACCATTTTAATGTCATTGCTCAAGGGTGGCCCAACTGCAGACCCTGGTAAATATAGACCCATTAGTCTCACTAGCCTCATATGTAAAGCTGTGGAATGTATTATCTCCAATCTCAATAATATAAACATTTAAAATGTATTAACCTGGTCCCTTATCAATTCAGCTCTCACAGGAAGGTCATGCCTCTTTAACCTTATTTCTTTTATGTAGTGCATACAGCTCTAAAATGGAATAAACCACGTCTATAACCAATGCAAGGACAATGGTCTCAAACGAAATGTGAAAAATGTAGTACTGTTAATTTTTGTCAGCAATATTTTGGTAAATTTGGGGCAAGTTTGGCTAGGCTTAAAATGGTTCTTGGGCTGATACCTTAGTAACCACCCATGAAACTATGTATCATACTATATACATGACAAACCTCTCTAAACAGATACTGTTGTAAGAGATTTAGGTGCTCCTGTTGAGAATTCCTCATCTTTTGAGGATTACGTCTTCACAGTACTTAGGACCGCCTTCTGTCTGGGTCATCTATTTTCCAAAGGCATCTCCTCTAGATCCAAAGTTGTCTTAATTCTCCCTTTAGTCAGATCTCAGATTCATTATTGAATAGGATGTCCCTTTGGTATGGATTTGTATGAACATATCACTCAGACTGAGAGGCCTAAAAATCTCAGTTATCACAAAAGACTGACAACCCTGTCAGACTGCTCTGAGGAGATCTGTGTCTAGCCTTTACAGCCATGAAAGGACTGACCTGTTTGACCTTCTATTCCTTCACAGAACAAGTAGTTCATTAGCATAACATACTGGCATGACAGATTCATGTCCCAACACATCTCCCCTGTCTGGAACAAACTTTCACTACATGACAAGCAAATTAGCACTCTACAGAATGTCAAAGAAAACTTAGACAACTGAATGGGCAGCCCCAAATGCTCACCCGGTCTATCTTGTATAGTGTTCCATCAGGCTGTATGGAACTTTTGAATATGGATTATTGGCTAGGCTTTTAATGGTCTACAGATTGTTTAGTACTTGTATACGAATCCATGAACCCCAACCATAGACTTTTCAGTAACTATTAAACAGGACACAATATTATACAGATTTTCACAATCTAATGTATGTATCCTGATAAAATGTATTGTAGTCAGCCTTTTTATACCAGATTTCCACATGGTCTCCCCAATTAAATTGCAACACGCAGTCAACAAGCTCACCTTGTAGAATAGATAAATATTAAGAAACGGTGCAAAAAATAACTTCACTGCGAATTAAGACATTTCTTTTCACATGATAATATTCTAAGGCAACTGGAATATCAGACTGATTAAGTGAGTAAACTGTTAAGGGCTGTTCTAATTAATCCTGCAACTGGAGATAAAGTTTTAAGTCAAAGCTCCTAGTTGCACTCTGCAAATCGAATAAGAGACAACCAGCTTGTTCCAAGGTATGCATGATAGAATACTGTTCAAACATGGTTCTGGTATTTTTTTTCCCATATCAAAGCATTTGCAGATTACACAAGTTTCAAGCTACTTTTTATTTGAAGTGGAGTTGTGCCAAGCACTGTATTTTAAAATGATTGCTCGCCACAGAATTTTTCCAGGTACTGCATTGTAAAATGGAAGGGTGCCAAATACTGCATTTTGAAATGGATGGGTGCCAGTTTCAATTTCAGAACAAAAGGATAAATGGAGGCTTATTGCTGGCACACTGAGTCTCAAAGCTCTTGCGCAAGTTATATTTACTATCTTGGAACCTTTTAATTAACTTGCTAGTTGAGCCAAAATAAGCTGCTTTCCCATAAGTTTGGAAACATTAATTCTCACAGATTGTGATGATTAATTGGTTCTTGATCTTTGTCAAAGAGATCCATATACCAATCTGATCAGTATGTTTTACTTATGATTCATTAACTATAATAAAATGCTAATCCAGAAAGTACATGTTTAAGAAATGGCCCAGATATAAAGCACAAGGTTATTTTCAAGAACGACTCATGAAGTAATAAATACAGTTAAGTAGAACAGCTCTGTGAAACTCCAGCTATCAGTAACATCAAAGGCAGTTATTGTTTACAGTATAAAAGTATACGCAGAAGGTAAAGGAAAACAACGGAGGCCATCAATGGTTCAGTCAGTGTGAATACAATATGCTAGTCTGATGACAAACTACAGTTTTCATTTTTAGGAGTGTGCGTGATAACTAGAACTGAAACAGTGCATTGACATTTTGAAGGAAGAGTATTTGCTGGGAACACAGTGACTTATAAACGAGTAGACTCCTAAGAGATAAAAGAAGGGATGCCCACGCTTTGGTATCAATTCCATTGTAGGCATTTTAAAAGGTGGTATGTAGCATGAGCTGTATGGAGTAAGCTGCAATGTTTTTTTTCCAACTTCATCTTAGAAGAAACTAAAATCTGTAACATTCTGCATTTCCAAAAACCTAATATGAAAAAGGGCCCTCGTGTAAATAGAAAAACAAAACAAGCCGATCCAGTCTAAGTTTTCTAAATTCCATCCCTGGAATCAGGATTGAGATTTACATCTGCCAGCTAACACTTGCTGTCTAGGTCATCCACATGTTCAGGCCTAGATAAAAACACCTCCATGAATCCATTGTGTATGCTCAGTAGCTACAAAGTGAGAAATGCATGTCAGGTGCAGTTCCAGCCAGGATGTATCCAATAGCACATGGATTTAGACAAGCTAGACCTGGGCACTGTTAGGAACACTGAACATTACTTCACTAATGTGGAAGGAGTTGAACGTGGTGCAAGAATAGGAAAGTACAATGTTGATACAGATGAGCTTACCTCTATGCATGAGGTAGCTTTTAGAACAAGAATTCCTGAGCGGGAGTGGCCTCCCCCCTTCTAGTTGACTATCAGAGAAGGCATGTTGGCAGTGGTGCTAGACAACAGATAATGTTTTGTTTTTACTGCCTCATACATTGTGAAGTTGTCTCTTAAGATTCTGGAAATCCTTCACCTGATAAGTCCCAGGTAGCTGCAGCCACAAGTCCTTGGCTAAAGACCACATGGCTGGAGTTTTTCTAAGTCACAAAGAGGGTAGCTTCAATGGGTGAGTCACATACATAAAAACTACTGACATGTTCTGTGGTCATCTTCTATAGTGTTCTCTGCCTTTTCAGATGCTTAAAAAGCTACTGTCTTCTGAATCTGCAGTTTTATTAGTAGACTTCATTGCACAAATGAAGCACAACAGAATCTCTCTAGAGACAGGAATAGGAGACAGCATCCAGGGTGAAAGGGTAGTTGCTAAAGAAAAAAAAATAGAATTTGGTGAAAAGGCTGCTAATGGACTATTTATATCTGTTTGGGTATTTATTTAATTTACTTCAGTTTGTCAACTGGGTAAGTGAACTAGTCTAAAAACCCTTTTCAGCCATGACCTAGGCTAAAAGGTAGATGCATAAGTTTGTCATAAAAGAGACTTTTATGGGGCTTTCGGATATTGGCAAAGGCTCTTGCTACCCCCATAGTGCCTTTTTTAGGCAAGGCTCAAAAGACAAACCCACCTCCATAGGTATCACAAGGGATAAGAAACTAAGAGTAATGCTACTCAACGCCAGAAGTCTAAACCTCAAGATGCACGCACTCGAAACTCTCCTTAGCATGGAGAACATCGATATCTGTGCAGTAACAGAAACCTGGTTCAAGGCTCCCGAGAGCACCCCAGCACTACCAGGTTATACCTCATACCATACTTTTCGGCCCCAAAACTTGGACCGAACCACAAAAGGAGAGGGAGTATCAATATTCGTCAAAGATACCCACACCTCCAGGTTGGTGGCACAGCATGAAGCATCAGAGACTATCCATGTGCAACTAACTGTGGGTAAAACTGCCTTCCAGTTTATAGCCTGCTACAGACCACCCTCCCAAACACAGGAACCACACTTGGCCTTCCTGAGAATACTGGAAAATATGAAGGTCTCTCCAAACACCATTATATTGGGTGACTTCAACTACCCAAACATAGACTGGGAGCATTAATCTAGCTCCAACACCCTAGCCCAAAGGTTCCTAGAATTTATAAACTCAAATGCTATGGAACAACTTGTTACCACTCCCACAAGAGGGGAAAACATACTGGACCTGATCATCACCAACATGGGGACACTATGCTCCAGACCAGAAGTGTATCCCTCACTGGTAAGATCAGACCATAAACTAATCTCACTGGATATTCACATCCCGACCCCACCCCCTGCCCAGAAAACCACAGTGAAAACTTCTCTAAAGCAAATTTCACACGCCTCAAAACTGAGGCGAAATCCTTCAAAGCCCGGGCCTGGGAAAATACGGCCCAGACCGCAGAATCCTTTATAAACGCATTCTATGAACACCTTCAGGAATGCATGGATCATGCAATCCCAAATAAAACCAAGACCCAATCCTCCAAAGGCAGACGTCCTGTCTGGTGGACCCCAGCCATAAACAAACTATACAATAGAAGGAGGAAGCTACTACATGATAGAGCAAAATCCCAAAAGGGAAGGCATCTCTGATCAGTATTAGCAAAAACTACGGGCACTCATAAAATCGTCTAAGGCCAGCTTCGAGAGAAAAATTGCACAGGATAAGGATAATCACAAGGCTTTCTTTAGTTATGTTAGGAACCTGGGTGGGAATTCCCAGATATGCTCAGAATTAGTCCAAAATGACAAAAATACACCGAGCCCACAGACATTGCCAACATCCTAGCTGACAGGTTCAGTGCAAACTTCTCCCTCTCCCCACCAAAAGGGCAAATATCTATCCCAACAGAGTGCTGCCCCTGACATCTCAGATGCTCAGGTAAGAGCCGCCTCTCCAAAGCAAAAACACAGCATCAATGGGACCAGATGGTGTCCCGGCTGCGTCCTACATGAACTCCAAGAAGAGCTAAACCCAAACATAAAACTACTGTTCAATCTTAGCCTTACTACAGGATATGTACCCAAAGAGTGGCGTACAGCAACAGTGGTCCCTCCCCACAAAGGTGGTGCCTCAACGGATCCTGGAAACTATCGCCCCATAAGCCTGACTAGCTTGGTCTGCAAAGCTATGGAAAGGATCATCATGGACCTCATAAATAAAGATATTGGGGACCTACAGACACTGGATCCTACCCAGTTTGGCTTTGTTAAGGGCAGATCCTGCCTCTTAAACCTGGTTGATTTCTTTGAAACAGTCACCAAGACCATTGACGAGGGGAAGGTGGTCCACACAGCCTACCTGGACCTCGCAAAAGCCTTCGATACAATACCCCACTCGGGCATTATAGATAAGCTCACCAGCTTAAATATAAACCCCTATGTCACTAGATGGGTTGCAAACTGGCTCAAGGACAGAACCCACATGGTTAGAATTGCTGGAGTCATGTCAGACTCCAAACCAGTTACAAGTGGCGTCCCACAAGGCTCAGTCCTGGGACCTCTCTTGTTCGGTATATATTTCTCGGTGGTACAGGCCAACACAGAAGGACTGTGGCTGACCAAGTTCGCAGATGACTGCAAACTGGGTGCCATAATCAACTCTCCAGCCGACACAAGCATCCTCCAAAAGGGCCTCATAGAAACAGACAACTGGTGCCAGAGCCATGGCCTCAAGCTAAACGCCAAAAGTGTATGGTCATCCCTTTGGCAAAAACAAAGTGCCCACAAATTACCACATAGGTGGTAATCCATTAAGTACAGAAGAAGTCATTAGGGACCTGGGGACCCAAGTTGATAGCAATCTCTCATTTGACAACCACGTGGCCAAAGTGGTTAGAAAAACATTTTATATAGCCCACCTAATCATGAAGGGATTCACATCTAGATCAGGGGAGGTCATCGTACCTCTTTACTCATCCCTCATCAGGCCCATAATTGAGTACAATGCCCCTTTTGGCATGTACCTTACCAGACACCTGCAGCAACTGGAAAGACCCCAAAAGTACCTCACCAAGAGGATCAAAGGGCTCAAACAGATGCCATATGCTGCCCGGTTAAATTAACTCCAGCTCTACTCAGTGGCATACCGCCTGCTCAGAGGCGATCTGTGCCTGACGTATAAAGCCATGTCCAACCTAGAATTAATGGACATGCTGCACCTCAGAAAATCCAAATCCCATCGAGCTACGCGCTCGAGAGACTTGAGCCTCAGCACGGAAATAAATAGGACATGCTGGAGGGACAGATTCATAACCCAGAGGCTCCCTTCACTCTGGAATAAAATCCCAGTCCAGGTTAGGCAGAGTCCCACACTGACTCTCTTCAAGAGAAATCTTGATGAGTGGATGGGAGATCATAGGATTACCCCGGCTATCACTTCTGTGTCACTGTTAGACAGAGGCACAGTATACTAACCTCAAAAAACGCATAGCAAAATTAATTTAAAATGGGTGGCGAAAGCCAAACACACTCTGGCTAGGCTTATAAATGCCCTAGGGCAGATAGCCTAGTATGAACCTATGAACCTATAAGAGATAGATGCATGGGAGTCTCCTCATACAAATGGGAGTGGGAAGTGAAGATACAAAGAAACAAAAAAAGATACCATAGTTCATTCATCTAACCAGGCAAGACAAAATGCTCTTTGATGAAAACGTGATGAAAACATTAGTGGCATGAAGACTGGAGCTCTGTATAAAACATGGACTTCCCATAATAATCACAGTCAAGCATAACCTATGTGTACTTGGCAACACAATGCATTGGCTCAAAGACTGATGTCAGATGTTGTAGCCAATATCATCAGATCTGAGACCATATATTGTGAATAATTATATGAAAGAAGGCAAGGGTCTTTTGTGCATGCCTAGCAGAAGGCCCTCTGCAGGATGATCAACTCTTACTGCCAAGGAGACTATGACTATTTTTGAGTTAGAGCAGATACTTTGAGAGTCTGAATAGACTCTGTCCAAGACTTCAGGTTCTAATGTGATATCAAAGAGAGCTGACAAGATGACGACATGTTGAACACCAGTGGCGAGGGAAGCTGTCAAGCTGAAGAAGGCAGCTTTCTAAGAAATGTTCAAAGTAAGCTCTGCCAGTTCATCTGAGAGGCACTGGTAGGCCAAGAAGATCTCTGCAATGGGGGTTGCTACAGCAACAGTATGAGCATGGGAAAGGTTTGGGAAGACAACGGAAAAGGCTATCAAGTGGCTTTAAATCAGGCCTAGCAAACTATATGGCAAGCCAGGAGGAGGAGGAGGAGGAGGAGGAGGCAGGAGCTTCCTAAGGCTATGCTAACTAAGGACACAGAAGTGCTGACAGCTACTGAAGGTGCCACAATCAGGAAGGAATAGTTTGAGGAACTCCCTGACTCAGCAGACACACCTTACTATCAGCATGTAGTACTCAAAATCTCTTTTTGAGGAATCTAGCAGAGTTGTATTTGTATTGCGATCACAGCTTTTCTCAAGGTTGATGGAAAGTGGAACAGTACCTCTGGACTGAAAAGTTAGAATAGTGCTCCCTATGGCCTACCTGGGAAATGATATACCAGAGTGGTTCGTCAGAGAGATAAAATTTGGATATTAAGGAAAATAGAGTTTTCTCAGATCACAGAAGTGTGGCCCAGCTCTTTAGTTATGTACAGCTGTGTGTACATCTGTGGGGACTTGCTTATTCAGTTTAGGGAATCAGAGAAAGCTTACAATATGCTCCTTGGCATGTGCTGTGGGAGACTCGGCAAGCATATGAAGTTGGTGGTTGCATGCCTTCCTGTGCATACATTCACTTGAGAGTTGTCCCCACATTCTTGACATTAAATCATTTTTTTCAAGATGGATGCTGGACTCCACCAAGGTCATAAAGATGCACCAGGATATCAAGATTCAGTTAAGGTTAGGTGATGTCTATTTCAGCTATTCAAGATATAACATCTCTATTTGTAGATAATACATTCATTTTTTTTTCTTATCTAACGGAGATCTCTGACACAGTGAAGCAATTTGCTGTCAACTGCGAAGTAGATGGGACGAGAATCAGAACCCCTAAATTGTAGGCCGTTATACTCTAGGAATCTGCTTAATATACTCTCCTACTAATCTACCTTTAGCAGAGGTGTTCACTAGCTAAATGTCTTGTTTGTGAATGACTATAGAAGAAAACAGAAGGTGAAATGTGATCTGCAGCATTAGTTTTGTGTCTGTATTTACCTTGTGAAGGAGGAGTCGCATTCTATAAAACTCTTAGCCTACCTGTCAGTATTTCACCTTCCCCAGTCATGAGCTATGGGTGGTGAATGAAAAAAATGAGTGCGCAGATGCAGGTGGTAGCACAATGATGCACCTCTGCAAGTAGGTGAGATTATGCTCTATGACACTGTGAATAGTGGTTTGGAAACCCCCCACTACAGCCAATGTTCTTTCATAAAGATGCCCCGAATGAGCTTTGTTCAAAGATCTAAGAATGTTCCTTGGACTGCTGCTACAGGAGATGCTACAAGTATGTTTACTACAAGTAAGCCCTAGGGCAGATAAGGCACAGTGGAGAAATTGTAAGTCTTAGATTGATTGGGACACTTGGAGATTCCCAGGGAAGAGATGGAATCTGTGTCTGAAGAAAGGAAAGTTTGGACTTCTTTGTTTAGCCTGCTGACTTCATCATCCTAACCAGAAAAACAAACTAGAAGAAAGATCAAGTGGAATAAAATGAAGATTTATAAAGGTATAAACTTTTATGAGGGTATCCTTCTAGGAATCAACCCCTTTAATACGGACTATTCTTAAAAGAACAGGCTCAAAGACTGCTGTTTTGATTCTCGTATATACACAGATGCATCTCCAAAATGGTTTGACACATTCTCATGAAATCCTGAGAAACCTATTGGAAATGTGCTCCTGGCTTCAAAGTCAAAGGGCAGCTTTAACTAGAGTTTTAATCAAAACAAAACCTTACATCACTTTCATGTCATATTTGAAAAGAATAAAAACACCAATTTTATACGGAAATATATATTATTTTTTGGGGTCTAAAGTTGGACTACAATATATTTCTGTTTCGGACAGCTTTTACATTTGATACTCTGAAGATCACTGAAAAACTGATTATTTTCCAAATGTCACGAGTTGTCAACTTTTTATTTCTGGCGTTCCTGTCTGAATTTTAACCATCGTACAAATGTCAGTATCTCTGTAATGCTTCAAGTTATTTTCTTGATATTTGTTGGACAGGGTACCTACATAGTCAATCTTAGGGCATTAACTAATACCCCGATAGGGTAAGCAAACAGCATACATCTCAAATGTCCTTTTTTTGGGATGGTAAATTACATACATTTAAAATGACGGTATGGTTCACATTTATAATTAGCACGTTAGCCTGAAAAATGTGAAGTGATTACCTTTGTTGTGAAATGAATGCCAATCAGATAGCTATTTAGGCCTACTCGTGTTACCTGAAAAAGCCTAAAATTTCTAGATACCACTTCAGAAACATGCACCATGAAAGTCTGGGCTACAGACAGTTTCACTAATAATTTCAGACAAATACATATACACAACTTTATCTTCATACAATGCACACAGCAGCATACAGAGGCAAATATGAGGAAGAATTGTAAATCCTTGGGTGAAAACTTCTCAATTTAAAATAAAATGTTTATGTCTGACACATCAATAAAAATATATGCTGACTATATGCTGCCTTCTTCACTGTGAAGAAAAGTCAGACCCTCTTTCCTAATAGAAATAATGCTCAATGCAAGATGCCAAATTGTTGCTGTGAAGTGATTGTGCCTTGCCCATGTCAATCAGAAGCATCTCCATTCTCCTTTGACAATACTTAATACATTTAGGTGACTATTCTTGAATTCTAAGGTACATAAATGCACTTAAGACTGTCATTCCAATCTTAGGAATTTAAATGCAGGACTCTGTTGAATTTATCCCACCACACTGTTCCCCCCATCCCCTCACACAGTAATAAAAGCTTTGGTTATAGCATACTTAGAGAAGTTCCCTTTTATATATTTTTTTATTTCTGATGTTGTAATAACTCTATACAGATAAATTCTGGATATGTACTGCAATTCCTATGCAGCAAAGGAGAAATAGGCCCATCCCACAGAAGAGCACGTTATGCAGCTTGGCAACCTAACATATTCTAATGGACATGAATGCCTGCCAACACAGTAATAATACACAGTAACTCTGTAATAGTCTGACATTTTGTAGTAACATGTTTTGGACAAGGAAATGTGGATATTCAGTTATGAAATGTACTTTGTGCTACACAATTCAAGCTTATGCTTTTCTTCTAATCCACCCCCACATCTATCAACACTTAATCATTGAAAATGTAACTATTTGGCATTTGTTAACCGGGTTAGTTCAATTCAGCAAAAGCCCATTTTCAGTGGAGACCCGAGGAGAAAAGCTCCAGTACAAAAAAGTATATACAGAATGAACATAAACAATGAGAAAAACAAAAAGAATAAAATACTCCAATAAAAAAATATACAAACTGCAGAAAGGCATAGTAGTTTTAATTTTTTGCATTAAATAATATACTGCATTTATGTTTTATGCATTATACATTTGTATCCACTGTGAAAAAGGGAACAGTGTGGACATGCAGTAAACCAAACCTATCTCTCAACCTCAGAGCAAAAAATCTGGACAAAGCCATAAATAATGGGGGGGGGGGGGCAAAGGCCCAAAAACAGGGTCAGTTTTTAAATGTTGCTCTTACAAACTTAGAAAGTAGGTAGAATAACAGGTTTTGTTGTAGCATGAAATTTCTGAAAGGTATGAAGACTGAAGCTGTCATTATTTGCTGTCTAGCAGTTTTTAATGACTTGCCAATAATTTACCAGAAAACCACAATTTTATGGAAAATGGGCCAAAAATATAGACATTCTGTGAAAATCTGTGCAATTGAGAAGTATGAAACCAAATCTGAAGACAGCTACAGTACAAATACCTAGACATTATTTATTTATAATGCAAAAAATGCCCAATAAACACCAGGTACCTCCACAGACAGAAAAAAAACGTAGTAAACAGTCCAAAAAACGCTGTAGAGGCAGGCTAAAATATGCTCCAGGATATGAAAACCAAACACGTCTCCAAACTTGACAAAACCAGTACTGTCTTTATTGCAACACAAGCACTTTCACTCACAGCTTCTTCAGGTGTATATACATAGCAATAAAATCCACCTTCTTATATACTCAGATAAAAGCACATGACTAATTCCCTTAAAGTCATATAGTCATTAAATGTATATTTTTAACAGTGGAAGCTGGAGGGTTAACCTCAGTCCAGCAAACTTTAGAAAAATATATGAAATTAAATCACTTTACGAGCTAGGCCATAAAGATGATATTTCACAGGTTTCAATGCAGCCAGAGAGACAGTCTGTACTAGGAAGCTTTCTGTATGGTCTTTTGGGTGAACTAATTATTACTCTGGAAGCATGGAGGTATGAAATTATCTTATTACTTCCAGCACCTGCCAGAGATCTGAGCAAAAGCCCTTGTGCGTATATTTTTACAGGTAGCTGCTATGTCCTGTCAGCTTCCCGCAATGGGGGTTTGCATTGGAACTAGAAGTCAGATGACCAGAACTGATATCATTCTGCAAGCTACCTCAGAGGTAATATTTTGGATATTATTTTGAGAAGTCTCTTAGTGAGACAGAGCATTCTGTATTCTGTTGTAGGCCTGAGACAAAGGACCATTCACCACATCATAACCTGGATCTGCCCATGTATCACTTGACAATCTCTATACCTTCTCTTCTCCTCCTCCAAGCAACTCCAGTCTAGAATTCACACTATTCCACTGACATAGAAATACATACTCTTAAAATAAGCCACATTGGTCTTTACATTTCTAGTAAAGTGTACACTTTACTAGAAATGTAAACTGTCTATACTACCTTTGTAAATATTAATCTAACTGTATTTCAGTCCTGCAATGCCTGTTAACTATTGTGAACAAATTATTGAATATATCTGCTTGTAAGTAATCTACTGTCTTCCCATTTTGTATATTTCTCATTGTATTAACTTCTTACTATATCTTAATTGTGGAGCTTTTCTCCCCGGGCATCCACTGAAAATGGACCTGGTTCAGCTGGATTTTCCCGGTTAACAAATGTAAAATAAATAATAAATAAATAAAATAAATCTGCCTTGCTCTATTAAGTAAGTTCTTAAGCATTAGTAATTCTCTTAAATTCAGTCAGGAATATAGTGAAGCCTAGTTAGATATTGTTTTTCTTTATTTGTCTGAGCCTGTCCTTCAATTTTATTTTAAATATTTCCTGTGATTTAAACTCTGATGTCACTCTGAATATATACTTAGTATTTTCTTGTTCTTTTACTATTAAATATATTTAAACCTGTAATTGTGGTTGATCTTTGTAGAGATATTTATGCTTAAGAGTACTTGCATATTTATTTGGTGACACTACATGGGCCACTCCTAATAGCCTTGCTGTTGGTCAAACTACCATTTGTATTAATAGTAATTTCACCCAGTATATTAGGTACCTTTGTAAGGGCCTTAAATTAGCTAGCAAGGGGTTCTGGTGGCAGTGATAACTTATCTTATAGTCTGGGTCTCAGAGTGTGTGTATCATCTACTTGAGCAGGGACATGAAGCACTGGCTGGACAGAGAGAGACTTGGAGGACTTGGCTTGGAATCCTGGCTAAGGACTCAACTCTATATCTGTGCCAGTGAGGAGTCTTATTGGGGATCTGGAGAAACAGTGAGAAATCAGCCCCAGACTGACTGCAGTCTGTGTGTGAGCTTAAGGGAAATTGCATTTGATGTAGACAGCTGCATCTGGAAATATTGTGTGTGAACCTGTTATCCTTCCAGTGAACGCCCCCCCCCCCAGTGCTAGTGGTGAGGATTGAGGCTCCTTACTACAGTTACAATCCAAATGTAACTCCTGCAGGTAGGGCAAGTGCATGGCTCAAAAAGACATCATATCAGTCCAAAAGAAACAGCCAGCACAACGTGGTTGAGAAACAATTTAATCCGTATGATGGCAATAAATGGACTGGTTTTGGCAAAAACAATACCTTCCTCAGTGTAAAGATAGATCTCACAGAAAGCCATATTTATTACAAAATAAAAAAAGCAACTCAAATTGATTGGCTGGTCATAATTGATCATTAAGCCCAGGCAGAAACAAATCACCTAGCCTAATTATCCATCTTTTTTCTTTCTGATTCAATATAGTATGCCAGCCAATCTTATTTCCTTTATCACCCTGTATAGTGTCAATGACTGTAAACCTGAAGGTTGCATGGGATGCATCAATACATGTCTATAAAGAGCATTGCTGATTCTTTTGTGTTTGATGTCACTCAAATGTTTGCTAATGCGATATTTAACCGGTCTGGATGTCTGACCAACATAGAATGCCAGACACGATCAGGTTGCTAGATAAATTACCTACTCACTGGAACAATTTGCAAAAAATCTAATGTCAAAAACCCTGCCAGTATTTCGGCTACTAAATTGTTTAGTTTTATCCATTCTGGCACAATGAACACAATGTCCACATGGGAAACATCCAAACAGAAGTCCCCCTGTTAGACTAGACTGATATAGTATGTTGGGATTAGATGTCCCATGTTTATAATGATTGAAATGGGACCCTAATGTTTTTCCCCTTCTACATCCAAAAAGACATCTTTCTTGGAGCATATTGGCCCAGTCTGTCATCTGACATCAAAATGTTCCAATTTTGATGAACTACACGGGAAAGTACGTGGATGTTCCATCCATACATTGTCATCAACCTTATGGGTGGTGAGTGTTGGGTGGTCTTGTCCTTATATGTCAAAAGATCTTTCCTATCTAGTGATGACAACTCCCGACAGGCCATGGTGGCAGTGCCTGGCTTATACCCCCGGGTTTTAGATCTTTTAACCATATCCTGCCTGAAATGTTCATATTTGTTGGGATCAGACCAGATTCACTTAATTCTTAGGAATTGGGACTTCGGGATGTTATTTATAATGTGGGGTGGATGGTGGCTGGAAGCATGTAACAATCAATTATATTAAGGGTATATGTGGAATACCTGAGTATCTAAGGTATCATCAGTATTCCTTGTTACCAAGACATCTACAAAAGTGATTTGATTCATATCATGGTTACACGCGAACTAAATACCATTTATTACTATTAATATAGTCCATAAACTCCTGTAGATAAGCAACATCTGCTTCCCAAACTAACCAACAGTCATCCAAATAACGACGCCAGATATCCATTTCAGACAGGTACACATTATGGAACGGATCGTAGATTAGTTGTTCCGCTGTATATACCATAAATAAATTGGCATAAATGGGGGCAAAAGATGCCACCATAGCCTTCCCACAAGTCTGCCAGAAACAACTGTCTTTATAGTAAGACATTTTTGTTTAATACATGTCCTGTTAATTCAATAAGAAAAGTATTAAAACCCGGTGGGTACAATTCAGAAATGGTCAACCAATGTTCAATGGCTTGAAGCCCAGCCCAATGAGGTATGTTAGTGTACAGGGCTGACAGATCTAATGTACATAAAGACCACCCTGGTTCAATCTGACTGTCGGCTATGATTTGGAGAAACTCAGTCGTATCCTGGATACGGGCTCTAACATATTTAAGTAATGGGCGAAGGCAATGTGTTAGATATACAGACAGTGGTTCTAGGTGATTCAGACTTGGCTGCTGAACAGCATACACTATTTTATTGTACTGATAGGAAGCTTGCTGGATGTGAAACTCTAGCAGTGTAATGTGAAGTCATTAACAAGTATTTCTGGAGAGAAGCAGCAGAATGTACTGATTTTAGAAAGACCAGGTCAGGTCAGAATATTGTCATTTACATTAGAAGAGTACTGCTGTGCTGTGTGACTGAAGCAACAGTTGCACTACTATTTCTTCTCAATGGAAATGTTAAGTAATTCCAAAAACTGGATTGAGGAAACTGCCCCTTAATAAAGTTATTTATTTCATAAATGGCTACTTCAAACAAATCCATTGGTACTTTTCCTCCATCATTCCCATGAGGTCTTGAGCAGGGTTCTCAAACAGCCTTGAGGGCTGCCTGAAGATTGGAACCCCCACCTGATGGCATGGTACCAGGTACAAGCTTGTGGCAGTAGTAATCAACCCTGAAGCAAAGCTCTCCACTGTCCAGATTTTTGCAGAATGTCCAGGTTTTTGATCTATTCTTCATAAAATGTATAGTCTTCTGGAAAATCATTAAAGACTGAAGTCACCAAATAATGACATGCATTTGAGTTTCACACTTCATATTCTTCAGAAAATGAACAGCAATGCAAAACGTATTAATCTAGTAACTTTCTAAGTTATACGAGCAATATTTAAAATTTGTCAATATTTTTGGGCCTTTATCCCCAATTATTTTTGCCTTTGTTCAGATTTCTTGTGCTTAAAATTTGAGAGGTATGCCTTGAAGGGTGATCAAAAATCTACTGGCAGCAGACTATGTACACTACAATCAAAATGATGGTATCTTGGAGACTTCCCATTACTTAGAGGTATAGTGATCTTGGAGTTGGTATATACTAATGCAGAAGTTATAAGGACATCAAGGTCCACAGTAAAAAGTGTTTTTTATGTATTGCTGCCAGCTTGAACTTTTGATGTTTAATGAGAATAGTTGCACATCAATTCAACTGATGTAAACTTTGTCCTGAAGTCTTCAGGCTGCTTGACACAATTTTAATAACTTCATTTATCCCTTTAAGATACAAATAAATAGTGGTTTTAGTGGATTTTATGTATTGCCTATTTACCCCTGCAAAAAAAATGTCCATTTGCCATGAAATGAGTCAAAAACATTTGCTTTTGAGAGGCTGTATTATAACAATAAACAAAACTTCAAAGCCAAAATATAGACTGTCTTCACCATATTTCAAAAATATAGCACTAGCATCAGCTCCTTTTAAATGCATATTGTCCTGCTGGAATATGCCCCTGTTGTGAATGCACACCACCAATGACAGTGAAGAAGTTGCATAAATATAATAGCAACTATAACATTTTATTTTGTTGCTATCAGACACACATAATGCTTCCATAATGACTCGTATCAAAGATCACTTAACAGTAACTGCCTTTTGCTTTCCTATACACCTTTCCACCCCCTAAATAAACACCTGTGTATAGTTTAATATCTGGTTGTGAAAAAGTGAAAGATACAATGGCCATGGCCAGAACAACGAATTTCAATTTGCTGCTCTCAGACACAGCCTTCCCCTGACAAGGCATACAATGATAATTAAACAGTTATCACATAAATGCTTTCACACACAGCGCGTGCGCACACACACACACACACACACACACACACACACACACACGTTTACTATCAGCAATCTGAATCCGCTTTGGTCAACCATTTAGAATGTCAACCCAAAATGCTGAAAAGTAAACCAAGGTGAAAATGAATACATAGACAGTCGTGGTTCGATGTATTTGACATAGCAGGAGATGACGTCACTCACCTTCTGCTATGCACATTAACATACTATTATACTCTAAAGTCAACGGTATGTTAATTCTACTATTCTGAAGGGGGCTATGCCCCCCTGCACCCCCACAACCCCTGCACATTAAATATACCAACTCAGAGATGTCACTACAGTGAATAAATGGGCTAATTCCCTGTTCCTCATGGAACTGTGACCTCCCTGCACAATGTCGAACCCAAATACTCAAACTACAGTACCTGTTCACTGTCATGTAGTCAATACATTTTGGTTTAATATTCTGCAGACTTGAAAACTGCAATTCTATCACATACCAGTCGACTGATTCAGTTTCAAGGTTTTCAGTGTAAACCATATACACACGTACACTTCCCCATCCCCATCCCAATCAGGCCATATCATTGATTTCAGTGTGTTTAATTACTGCCTCCTTCCTCCCTTTGGTAAATGCCTGCATGTGTGACTGCAAAGACAGACAAATAAATAACAGAAATAATGTCATAGTAATGAATTCAACTTGCTGCTGTTGCTGTTCACTGTCAAGCCAATATTGATCACCACAATAAATTAAAAATAAAATGGAAATGCTGTTGTAGGTACTATGTACTGTTTCACCTGCCCACAGACATACACCAAAACTTACTGATACTCCTTATTTCATAGCACTTCCACAATCCCTCTCTTCCCAAAGTCACACACCTGTAATGAACCATGACTCAGAACACACACACTGCTGCATTGACTACACAGCAAATCATATTCTTTTTGCAACCACATTAAAACTTGTGTAATGATACAGAACAAAGCATGTAGCTGCACATCTAGACATTTGCAAATAACAGAGGTGTTAAAAGTTATGCAATTCTAGAGAACCAAATGCAATATAAGATGATGAAAAAAAACTACAGGAAAACTGTTTAATGTATTAACACCAAATTTAACAGCTCAACCACTGTTTTTATAAAACTTTACACAAATCAGTGAGTGTAAAGCTGAAATGCTAATAAAACTGAACATGAAATATACATTTTTGCTATTCTTTCCACTGTTTTAATAAGACTTTCACAGACGACATCACCATGTATGGTCAGACATGTACAGGCTATGCCCTGCTAATAACCAAAAATATGAAACGTCTAGCCTATAACAAAGAAAATGGCTCTTGATAAAATTAACTACCAATGACCCAAATGTTTTAACTTAAGAATCATTATGGCTTTCCTTTACTACAATGTTGTTGTACATGTATTTTATTTTTAAGCTGTCGCAACTGCTGTGCGCTGTGGTCTCAAAATGTAAGCATTCTCTATAATGCTGCTACTGGAAATTAGGTCTGGCTTAGTTCACCAAGTAGTGTCAACAATGCACATTTCAAGTAAACAAAATGTAATAAACTGCAGCACAAATATATTAAATATTGGCAAAAATGAGGAAGTATCACAATCATAGTGCCAATCTAGCAAGAGAAACTATAAAACTGTTAATATTCTACCAGTTAAGTTCTACATATTCTGAAATGTGAAGTAATATAATAATACTGAATACAATCCAAGAGATAAACAGACTGGGTTATCTTAGCAAAGAATAGGCTGTGGGCTATTAGACGAATGTCACATTAATAAATTATATGACATGACAGTTATATAAGAGTCTACTACCGTAGATCGAAATTACACTATTTCAAAATACGATAGAAGTGTCCCAGCTAGTAGGGCTATCCACTATCCTTAACCCAAGCCCTAACCCTAAAGTCCATGACTACCGCACCACAGTGCAGGAAATTGTATTTCCTCCACTGAGCAGTAGTTACGGACCTATTTCCTGTACTGTGGTGTGGTAGTCATGGACCTTAGGGTTAGGGCTTGGGTTAAGGATAGTGGATAACCCTACTAGCTATCCACTATCCTTAACCCAAGCCCCAACTCTAAGGTCCGTGACTACTGTACCAAAGTGCAGGAAATGTCCTGTTCGACTTGGTGACTTTCGTTGAAGTGCACTTTCGTTGAAGTGCACTTTCACGTTAGTGGGACACTACTATCGCATTTTGAAATAGTTTAATTTTGATCTGTGGTAGTAGACCCAATACATGACATGACAAGTTTAAAACGGGGAACAATGTCATACACTGAGCACTGATGGTGGAGCTGCTAGTGGATAAGGGGTCACTATAATTTTTTTTCTGTTTCACTGTAATGCACATCTGCATCAAGATTCCATACTTTACAGAAAGAACACATATGCATATGACCCAAGAGATGTCAATCAAGGTATACATCTATTTCTGTATACATGTCCGCCTCTTATCCAGATGTATGTATATACACTTGTCTCTCCCATCCCATTTTAATATCACTAACTGCCACCTGATAATTTGAGACTTCGTTTAGTACTATTCCCATGTTTATTCCCATGTTTATTCCCATGATCATTCCCACTCCCAACCTCCCATCCCCAGCTCTACACTTCAGTCTTTTTGCACTTCCCTCTAAGTAAAGACAAGAAAAACTGTTCATTTTAGCATCACTGTAACATTTCATAATTATATTTTTGGTGATGCTAAATTACATACCTGATGTTTCCACCTTATATGCATCACTTTATTCGCTTGCCTTGCAATCAGACCCTTTAACCACTTCCCCAAATCTTCCAGAACATTATC
Organism: Protopterus annectens; assembly: GCF_019279795.1. Lineage (NCBI taxonomy): Eukaryota > Metazoa > Chordata > Ceratodontiformes > Protopteridae > Protopterus > Protopterus annectens. The sequence continues at coordinate 114,125,764 of NC_056742.1, read as the reverse complement.
TGCCATGTCTTCCTCCACTACGAACAAGGCAAATATATAAAATTTTTAGGCATTGTTTTTTCCTTTCATTTTTTACTTTATCTGTTAATCAAGTAAGACTACTGGACAAATGTCCATTTTCATAGGCAACCTGGAAGCACTGTCTGGTTAAGTGACTTGTTCACAGTAAGAGTCTACAAGTGAAACCTAAGGGAATCAAACTCATCATTACTGAGTGAAGCTTGTTAGCAATTCATAACACTAACCACTGAACTACACTGATAGACAAAAGAAGAAAGGCACCTGGGCTGCCTTGGACAAAGTCAAATTTCACTGTACTATGGAAAAATTAGCCATCTTTCCTTGTTTTATTTATTGTATCATCTCAATTTGCCCTGACATTGTCTTTTCTAGATGATGGCTGATAGCAAAGGATTGTAATTTTTAATTTTACACAACAGCAACACCTCAGTGGCAGCTGCTATCTCACAGTGAAGCCCCTTAACTCTGCACCCATCAATGTATGTATTTTCTCATATTAGACATTACTCCAGTATACAGGTTGTCTGTGTAACTAGCTAAATAAAATTCTCATCCACTAAAACGGAATAAAGAATTTTTTTAGTGTGCTGCCCATCATTCTGAGCATTATATATTAAAGAAATTGATAAACAATGCTGTGGCAGAAAGGAAGCCCACTCAAGTTGTTGTACATAAATATGAGGCATGCATCACAGGTCAGACTCATTTACCTATAAACACAGCATGTACTACGAATCAATGCATACCTTCAGGAGACACCACCATTTTACAAATAGTGTCAGATCCTCAGCAGCAAGTATCAGACTCTTAAGTTACCAGTCTAAGCACTAATTCATAATGAAAAAATAAATTTCCACCAAGAAATGGAAATGCACAGAAAGAATCGGTCTGTACGTGATGATCCAGCAAACCCTACCACACCTCTTAACTGTCCAGATTTTATGCCTCATATCTGTGCTCTGTTCCTGATACATTTTGTGATTTTCTGGCAAATGAGTGACAACTACCATCACTAAATGACAGACATTTGAGTTCCAGACTTCATATCCTTCAGAAAATGCATGGCAACACAAAACCTTTTATTTTAGCAACTTTCTAAGTTTGCAAAAGTGATATTTAACATTTGTCACTATTTTTGGCTCTTTGACAAATTTTTTTGTCCTAGCAGGTTGAGAGGTATGGACCCTACATAAAATGGTAACATGATCAACTGCGTTTCTAGTAATTTAAGCACAGACATCTCTCTCTTGCTTATGAACAGGACAAAGACAAGGTTACTAATTCAGTCTCTACAGCATATTTGTCTGCAAAAGCTGCAGACTAGCAGCTTTTCTTCTGTGATTAAGTTACAAAGAAATAAGCTAAAAGCTATTCACTGCTCAAAAATATTGACAAGACAAATACAGTGGACAACAAATTTACTTTTTTTACCTGCCCTTTCTAGACCTCTTTTTCGAAGTCTTGACATACACTGCTGCTTGTCCCTTCAGTCAGACTTGCTTCCAGTCTCACAGTCAGTTTTGTTTCTCCTCTAGTGGCAGTGGGTGTGACGGAGTTCAGATCATAGAAACTTTAGTGTGAAATCAGAGTTCAGTAACCTTCTTCACTACAACACAGCTACAGGGTGAATCTGAAAATAGCTGTGTTTTAACTTGCACTGTACTATGAAATGCAGAACCGTAAAGCTCAGAGCACAATCAGAGGTACAATTATATGCCAGATGTTAAAACTGCGTACTGCTCAAATGCTGTGGTCCTGAATTCTTGCCTGGAAGTTCAATGGTCTGCATACCACCATATCTACTTTGTTCACAGGTAACATTTATGTAGTTAAGTAAAGTCTGTACTACACCTGCTGGTCAAGAAATGCACCGCTGTGCTTGCAAGCAGCTCACCTCGATTGCCAAATCTGAACAAGTTATAAAAGTTTCTTTCTGCAAGATGCACCCTATTGAGCAATCATAAAACAGCTCTAATGACTCCATATTTCATCTGCACAGCCGATCAACCCATCTCACACTCTTGTCTACAAAATGTTTGTTTCTGTTTAGTAAATAGTTGGGTAGAGTTGAAGTAATACGGTGTAATTTGCTACAAAGAAAATCAAACTTCAAGAAGAAAAAATTAACAAAAAAAAGGCTACAGCTTGTGACATTCTGAGCTGACATCCTGGAAATGAATGCTTAATTTAAAGCTTCACAGAAGAACTCACAGGGCAGTACATACAAAAGAATGTATGACTTAAGCAAAAGGAATGCAAAACCTGTATGTAAGTAAACTAGTAAAACCCTCTTCTGTGGAAGTGCTACTTCCCAGTGCAATGAAAGTTTAACAGCAAAAGTTTACCGCATTCTTAAGATGAATGTCTTACACAGCTGTACCTGTGATTTATAAAATAGGTCCAGTTGTGGCCACTTCTATTCACTCAATATTTTTCTGTTTCAATATTACTGATATGTAATTCACTGTTCTGGTTGATTCAGTAAGCACAAGTGTTCAAATCCAGTAAAAGTGGCCTTTGACCTTTTAACATGTTGGGCTTGTTTCACGTTCAGTGACCAGCCCATACCCTCAGCAACTACATCTCCACCTCCACAAATGACAGCATTCCACCTAGGGTTGTAGGCACAGACAATCAATTACTCCATACAAGCCTTTTCTGCAAGTTACCTACACCGAATATGTCATTATCCTCTGTTATAAATATACTCCAGGAGTTTCACAGAGCATCAGGTTGCTTAAGTGTATCCAGACAGTCTTAATTTAATAATAATTTAGTGATAATGTTTTCATGTTTAAGGATGACTTTTACATCCAAAAGGTTGGCGTGGCGATGGGCACAGCTTGTGCCAACAGCTACGCCAACCTTTCACTTGTACAATGGGAAACAGTGCATATATTTTCAAATATGGTGTTTGCACACTCAGTAATTTGGCATACAAGATTTGTGGACGATGTTTTTATGATATGGCATGGGACTGAACAATTGTTACAAGATTCTATTGGTCATCTAAATATGTCCACAGATTTTTTTTTTTGAAATTTACATATAATTACAGTGTGCAAAAAATAGAGTTTTTGGATGTGACTGTTTGTAAACATTCACTGACCAATATTAGAACTAGCTTGTACAGGAAACTGGTCAGGAAAAATAACTTGCTACATAGTAGGAGTATGCACCCCGATCACTGCAAACGCAACATAATAACTGGACAAGTGGTGAGACTAATGAGATTACATAATGATGACTTGGAATTAAAGCCAGCTCTGGCATCTCTGAAATTAGATTTAATAGAAAGAGGTTATAAAGGTAAGGATGTTGATAAATGTATTAAAGAAGCATGGAGAGACAGGGCGACCAGGTGTAAACCGTATTTTAATGGGAATCCAATAGGTGAGAGCCCCGTGTCCATGGGTGAGAGGAAAGGTTGTGATAACATTTGCCCAAGGATGACTTTGACATATGCAAGTAATATAAACATTGCATGTGATGTTATTAACAGGAACTGGGATATGCTCTCAACAGTGGAAGGGTTAAAGGGTGTAGTAGGTGAAAAACTACAAGTTCAGTTTTAGGAACAACAAGACACTGAATGGTCAACCTTTGCTATAAATCCAGTTTGCCTAAGGTTATTGATAAATCTGTAGAAGAAGGAATATAGTGTACTTCAGTTATTTGTTAAGTGTTTTTCATTCTACATTGGAAAAACTAATAGGCAATTCAAAGACAGGATATTGGAAAATGTCTGAGATATAAAAAATATGAAAGAAAATAGTGCATTAGCCATGCATGTAAAGAACAAAGGTGGGTAACACACTTGTGTTTTGGCTTTGGAACTGGTTACAGAAAAGAAAAGAGGTGGTGATATAAAAAATATCACTGAAGCCGCAGAACAGAGATGGGTAATGTTACTGCGTGCAGATCAAGCGCCAGGTTTAAATAGTATGTTTTCCATCAAACCTTTCCTTAAAGCAAGACAGTTCAAGCATTAGCATATGTATTATTCCTTAAAGCTAGACAGCTCAAGCATTAGCATATGTATTAAGGTAAATCATGTGCTATTTTTTTAAATGTTTTAATTGTTGCATTATAATAATGGAAGGGAGGGGTATTTAAAGAGTCTGTTTTATCATTTAATTGTTTTTAGTATGATGAAGAGGTGGACCCTCAAAAGCACTTACTATTTTCATTAAATTGGATATTGTCTTTGGATTGTCTGCTGTGTTGCTTCCAGTGTTTTTCTATTTTTTTCTACTATTTAGTCTTAAGAAAGTTGACTACATTTAGAATCAGGACCTTGAATGAAATTCACTATCTAGTACACTGGTTTTAGTCATAATACTAAGGATCTCTCACAGTAGCAAGTGCTGCCTAGAATAAAAATAAACTGACAAGTCAAATAAAGTGGGATAAAAACCTTCATTTGGAATACCTAAAGTACACTTACTTAAAAAAACAGAAGAATGAAAAGGGTATATCATCATTTAAGAAGTGCCCCTTATTTATGTGCAAACCAACTGTGAAACAGCTGATGGCACCTAACCATGAAGCAAGTCTCAGCTGGATATATGACTAAACAAATACAACTTGAATGAATTAAAATGAAACTTTATTGGGCCACTAACATGAAAGATAAGTCCTTTTGTCTACTAAAATGTTTTCAAGATTGTAGACTTCTTCAGATCAGTGTTGACACATTTGCAGTAATTCAGTTAGCATCAACTTACTCATGACCAGCATCTAACTAACGGACTGGTTCATTTATTATGTTATGCTAGAGTAACTTGGTTATTGGCCATTAGGTGGTTAATGGGAGCAATCTGTACAGAATCATCACATCTTTAAATCTTGCATGGTGCACACACATTTGCTTTCGCATTTCAGTCAAAGGAATAGAAACTGGTGACTTTTTAACAAGAGAGTTCAAACCAGAACTTTCAGCATTCCTTGATAAGGTCAATGCACCCAGATAATCAAGACTCAACAAGTAACTGATGGCTTAGAAGTACCTATACAAAGGTATATACACTCAGTACAACTGATGACCACAGCCTAATTACTTTGTGTAAAAACAGTATAGATCACCAAAACTCCATCTCAACCAGAAAAGTGATTAATCGGTCAGGACAGAATTTTCTTTTCTCTTTACTTTTATCCCCAAGATCTACAACTTTCTTATTTGTGTCTAGTTTAGTGATAGCAGGATAGAACATACAGTATCTCCTACATTCCTATGATGCATCTTCACAGGGCGATGATTATGCCTTATTATTACTGACACAATATATCATTTAAAATCACTGCAAATAAACTTCATGGAAAACATCATGTAAGCAAAACAAATTTCCTGAAGATTTAAATTTATGAATCCACCAGTCCTGCAAATCCACAACAGAGGGTATACCACAATAAAAACACCACATTCACAAGGTATCAATAAGGCAGTGCGTAAAGGAGTGAGAAATGACATGAAAACATGCAACAAATACCACTGTGAGAAACCATATAATTTTTTTTTTAAATATCAACCCCACTTCCCCTTTCTTAATCTTACTAGAAAAGATGTTACTTGATTTTTTTTGTTGTTGTTGAAGGAATAATAGAGTTCTGTCTTTTGTACAGTCTTCCTGAATTTTTTGGACAGTTTGAAATGCCTATATAACCAGCTGGATACAATTACATTTTATTTAGAAAAGTTAGTAATTCAAGTTACCCAGTGTAGCCTTTTAAGAAACTTCCCAGTCCAGGAAATGTAACATTTTCAAAATGAACTATATTTCTTCTCTTACTTGACCTACATTATCAGCTTTACAGCATTATATGTAAAGACATATTTACACTTTAAAAAGTCAGGTAACCACAGCAAAAAACTGAACTACAGAACAAAGCTGTAACAAAAATCCCATTCTTAATTGCTTATTAGACATCTGCTTAATAATCTCCACAGAATAAATAGCAAACATTTGTTTTGTTTTGAAACAGAATGATCAATAAAACATATAATAATTTATCTATTAAGCATCACAGTCAAAAACAATCCAATGTTATACCATCCAGACTGTTAATGATCCTCTTACAACACAAATAGACAAGTACCTTATATAGCAGAAGCTAGAATGTATAAAACTTATCAGTGTAAGAAACTTTTCTGTGTGGAAGATTTTCAGTCCATGCATCTCTAGTTAATCAATGTACATTAATCAGATCAGACAATAGTAGTAGAAGTAGCAAACTTAAATTCGTCTCAAGTAAAAAAAAAAAAATAATAAAAATTATATAATTGTACAGTATTCGAATGTAATCCAAGCAAGGCAGGCAGTCTGTTTCCAGTCGAAAATCCTTTATTAAGCACACAGACAAGCGATCCAAGTAAAACAAAAATAGAGTAATAGTTTCCTCACAAGCTTTCTAAATTATATATATATATATATATATATATATATATATATATATATATATATATACACACACATACACTTTTTATCAGGCAAGGGAGTGGTTTATTGGCTGTAAAACAAAGTGATATTGGTACACATGTTAAATTCCCATCCCTTCCCCAATCAGTGTGACATTTGAGCTGATCCTGCCCTACTTAGTAACACTTTAGCATGATCTACAAATATTAAAAAGTACAACAAATGCTAGATGGTTTTATGCAAATTGCAGCATCATCACTTTTGCTGTGGCCTAAATTCAGAGCAGGGCTGACTTGAAGAAAGATCAACTGATATTATAGAATTTTCCCAGCAGAGGGCAGTAGTAAGAAGCTGTGCCACCCTTGGGATGCTAGACATGTTTATTCCGTTTGTGAGTTTTATAGTTGCAGCTGATAGGATTCAAATGATCTAAGTGGTCTACCGCCTAGTAGCAACCTATGCAAATATGCAGAGGAAAAGCATTGCAAAAAGTATGGACACTACTGTTAATCCATATAATACAAAATAAGTTTAGGCTACCTAAGAAGCTAAAAATGGATGATTTATCTTTCCACAGCAAAGTTCCATTAGGAGGACATATCTTTCCATAAGTTTCCTCGATGTTGGCACCAAGCTGAACTATCACTTTAATTCAGATATCCAAAAAAACTAAAGCAGGCAATGCAGGTGGTGTGCAGAAAATAGGTCAATGATTAGAAGAGGAAAATGAAACCACAAGCCTTGCTTAAGTCACTGTACACAAATTGCTATGTAATGAAACCACTCAAGAGAAACCGTGACAAGAAAATAATGCAGCAGTACTATGTAGTACTACCATGTAGGAAATAATGCAGCAGTACTATGTAGTATTACCATGTAGGAAATAATGCAGCAGTACTATGTAGTATTACCATGTAAGAAATAATGTAGCAGTGCTATGTAGTATTACCATGTAGAAAATAATGCAGCAGTACTATGTAGTATTACCATGTAGACAATAATGCAGCAGTACTATGTAGTATTACCATGTAGACAATAATGCAGCAGTACTATGTAGTATTACCATGTAGAAAATAATGCAGGAGTACTATGTAGTATTACCATGTAGGAAATAATGCAGCAGTACTATGTAGTATTACCATGTAGAAAATAATGCAGCAGTATTGTGTAGTATAACCATGTAGAAAATAATGCAGCAGTACTATGTAGTATTACCATGTAGGAAATAATGCAGCAGTACTATGTAGTATTACCATGTAGAAAATAATGCAGCAGTACTATGTAGTACTACCATGCAGGAAATAATGTAGCAGTGCTATGTAGTATTACCATGTAGAAAATAATGCAGCAGTACTATGTAGTATTACCATGTAGACAATAATGCAGCAGTACTATGTAGTATTACCATGTAGAAAATAATGCAGCAGTACTATGTAGTATTACCATGTAGGAAATAATGCAGCAGTACTATGTAGTATTACCATGTAGGAAATAATGCAGCAGTACTATGTAGTACTACCATGTAGGAAATAATGCAGCAGTACTATGTAGTACTACCATGTAGGAAATAATGTAGCAGTGCTATGTAGTATTACCATGTAGGAAATAATGCAGCAGTACTATGTAGTATTACCATGTAGGAAATAATGCAGCAGTACTATGTAGTACTACCATGTAGGAAATAATGTAGCAGTGCTATGTAGTATTACCATGTAGGAAATAATGCAGCAGTACTATGTAGTATTACCATGTAGGAAATAATGCAGCAGTACTATGTAGTACTACCATGTAGGAAATAATGTAGCAGTGCTATGTAGTATTACCATGTAGGAAATAATGTAGCAGTACTATGTAGTATTACCATGTAGGAAATAATGCAGGAGTACTATGTAGTATTACCATGTAGAAAATAATGCAGCAGTACTATGTAGTATTACCATGTAGAAAATAATGCAGCAGTACTATGTAGTATTGCCATGTAGAAAATAATGCAGCAATACTATGTAGTATTACCATGTAGAAAATAATGCAGCAGTACTATGTAGTATTACCATGTAGAAAAAAAAAACACTTAAAACTTAGTTCTACTCTTTTCTGAATGCAGTCCCACACTTGGACTGTATAAAACATTACAAAGAAAATGTTATAATCTGTTAGCTGTACGTTGACCCTCTAACTGCACTCTGTTTGTCCAGGTACACAGTTGAAATCGGCAGTTTGCTTATAAAAAGTATGTATTTTAATGTTGCATTAAAAATGTGATGGAATTATTTACTTGACTTCACATGACAATGTATTTAAAAGACAGACAGATCCAATGGGATTATTCCACTGTGAGAGGGAGGATAAGAAACAATAGATGGAAATAATAGATAAAAGTGCAAATCTTGTTGTGGTAGCAGATCATTTTACTGCACATGGAATGCATATTTGAAGGTAAACCGAAAAAATAACATGACATGGTCTCTTCTAGACAAATACAAAAGGTGAATTGCAATTGAAGTAAATGGAGCAAATCTTGAAACTCACTTAAGTTCATGAAAGTGACTTTGCCAGGTAGCATTGCCTTCCACAGACTTAGTACTACTAATTCTGAAATAACTGTACATTGAGTAGGGAACCAGGGTACTGCAACCACAGACCTGTCGGTGGGGGGTGGGTGGGGGTGGTTGGCATAGCCGGTTTTAGGCACCAGCGAACCCTGCGGTCGCTGGGGGCCCCCTGTTCCCTGGGGGCCCCCAACCACAGCAAGTTATCTTATCCTGATATTTTGTCACATCTGTAAAACCAGCAAAAGCTAGTGCAGCAGTCTTGCATACTTAATAAACTATGAGGGTAATAACTCTTATTTATATCTCCCTTAAAATTCAAAGATATTTCTGGTTGTAGTAATGGTGTTTTGTCAAGTAACAGGCATCAGAATGCCATTAAATATTTTACTACTGACATAGTGCTCCTGGCTTAGTTAAACCCTGCTTTCGGACATTTGCTCCACTAAAACTAACTACATAGCCAGCTTTTAGTCCCTGCAAAACCATGGCTGCAGGGGGGCCCCTTAATCATCTTTGTCTGTGTGGGGGCCCCACAAAAGCTGCTGCTGATTGGGGAAAAATGAGGAATGAAAAATGCATTAATTTCCTAATTATCCTCTTTAACATGAACAGGGCTGTGATATGACCCTGTTAGGATGAAGATGATAATGAACATGAACAATATAAGCACTAGAGGGATCAGCAGCCCAGAGTGACTTACCTCAGTGCAAACTTTGGATTTTAAGAAGAGCTGATGCTTCCGATCATCAGGGATAGTTTCTTCAGGTAGTTTTATAACTAATACCAGAACACCTGATTCTATAACTCAATTTCTTTGCTTAAGAATTCAGTACAATCCCAAAATAATAGAATAAATGCTCAGAATCATAAATATGTTTAAATATTTCTCTAATTCACTTATAAAGTTACTAGAATAACATATTTTGCATCAACATCTATTTTTGGACAATAAGTATAAAACTCAGATGTCTGGATTAATTGACTGTTTGTAATCCTGAATGATTTACCAGCAAATCAGACTTTTACGAAGGATAAAGCAAAAGTATGAACAAAATCAGGGAAGGTCTGTGAAAGTAGGGACAGTGACAGGTATGCATTACTCCTCAATGGGATAAATCTTACTGCTTCTGCTGTTAGATGACTGCTAAACAGCAGTGACTAATCTGGTGTGGCAGTACCAATGTTGCACAAGGCATTGCTGTTTGCTGAAATTAAGTACATAACTAGTACTGCTGTGGCTTATGCATGCATGTTGTGTGTGTGTGTGTGTGTGTGTGTGTGTGTGTGTGTGTGTGTGTGTGTGTGTGTGTGTGTGTAAAAAACATCAATGATTTTATCTGTGCATGCACCCAATAATGCCAGGACACAGTCATTATTCTTCTGTGTATCAGTAAAAATGTACCTAACAAGTAATTATATTTCCAAAGTAAGACAGAACATATATCACAGAACATTCAGACACTTAGATATTCTTGGAGCCTGGTTGCCCCCACTCACCAGACTGTCTAAATGGATAATGGGGACTCCCTTTATCATCCTTGACTCTGTGGGGGCCCCCACCAAAGCTGTTGCTTGTTGGAGAAAAATGTATCAATTTTCTGACTGTTTAACCTGAATGGTGCTGAGATATGACCCTTTTAGGATAAAGCTAATAGCCTCTGTTTACAACCACACCCATTCTAAAACCAGCCCTGCTCAAATGTGTGTGTGTACATAAAGCTGCTACAGGTTATGCAGGGCTAGAGATTGTGTGGATATTACATCTTTAATTTTCATCACAGTCAAACCTTAGAGGTGTGCACATGAAGTCATTATAGCGTCTGAGCTGAGGGCAGTGTTTCTCACAGACCTCAGAGGTATACAAAGAAGGTTACTATAGCTTGTGTAAGAGAGGTGTACTGTCCAGGAGCAACAAACTTGAATATTACTGAAATCATTCTCACAATCACATACTAGGCACATATACATGCGGCTACCTTTGGCTGGGGTGAAGAACATGCTATGTATATGTATATCATCAGTCACTTGAAATATATGACAAAGGCAATTTAAATCTCTGCTTTTATCCCAGTCTAACACCAGAGGGATGCATAGGCAGTGACTTGTCTTTATTAGAGAGTTAGGGAGGTAGGCAGTATTTCCAGATAAGACTTAAATATTCTCACAACTACTGGCTTGTTAGTTTACTGTAAGCTACAATTTTGTCAGCATTGAAAATTAAGCCTTGGGCACAAATTATGCCTTGAAAGAAAAAATAAGACTGAAATTCTTTTTCTTCATAATTTTATTTAGGCAACCATTGGAGTAAAATGTTAAAATGCTCTAAAATGCATCCCAGACCATCTGTAAACCTGTGGCTTCTTGGGCCCTGACTTGAGTTATTTTCTAAATGGTTATTACTGGGCTGTCTTGTTCAGGAAAGGTGTGTTGAAGGATGCAAGGAAAACTAAAGCTGAACCACAACAGTGAATTTCTTTCCTTAATCATAATTTCTGTTCAAGCTATTATTGGAAAAGGTTGTGTAAAATGCACTTCAGAGCATATAGAAAGTTATGGCTTCTTGAAAAGCTTAGAGTAAGGCAAAATGTGAGATAAGGAAGAAAAAGGTAACATGGATGGTATGGGAGCCCAAAAGGAGAAGGACTCAGAGGAGAGGACTGGGGTGTGCGTGTGTGTGTGTGGGTAGGTTGAAATGTAGGCCCAGTCATCATTTCACTTTAAGTCCAGACCTGTACATAGACTTGTTGCAATGTATCACTGTTGCAACTAAGTGCCAGTAACTCTAACTGCCCCTTTGTTAGACAGCTCAACATAGTGATAGTGTGATACATAGGCCTGTTGTAATGTAAAAGCTTGTAGCTGCAGGTCTGTCTGTGGATACTGCTCCTAAAAGTTTGCAGCATGAAATAAAAGGTTGCTTAGGATGGATGGCATTGTTAGGATGATGCTTATACTGGAAGTGCCTAGGGGGCCCCCAACTTGACATTTGCTGGGGGCCCCCAAAATGCTAACACCGGCCCTGGTGGTTGGGCATATATAGCTACACAAATAAGTGTGTGTGTGTGTGTGTGTGTGTGTGTGTGTGTGTGCACATGAACTGCTTCCATACTTTATATGTCTGTGCATATGTATATTTCATCTCTGTGTGTGTGTGTGTGTGTATATATATATATATATATATATATATATATATATACACACACACACACACACACACACACACACACACACACACACACACACACACACACACGAGTGCATGAATATTTTTCAAGTAGAATGAATATACTACATCCACAATGCACTGAGACTTAAGTTAACAGTCCACTAGTAAATCTCAGGATTGGGCTTAAAAGTTGGTCCTGCAAAGGGGGGGGGGTCAAATTCAACTCTCATCACTACATAAACATGATTAATTGCAACTCAAATAAACAGCTTAGATGTATTAGCAGTCAACATACACCAACATTAACAAATCCTGCAAGCAGCTGTGCACTTGATGCAATAAATAGTAACCATACATCACAGCATACCTCTCAACTTTTCAGATTTTGAACTCATATTTTTGGTCCATTCCCCATAAAATTTGTGGTTTTCTGGATTTTTGTGGCAAATCGGCGAGGACAGGCATTTGAGTTTGACTTTACATCCCTCAGAATATCCATGGTAACACCTTTTATTCTAGCAAGTTTCTTAGTTTATAACAGCAATATTTAAAATTGGTCCCTATTTTTGGGGCTTTGTCCCCCATTATTTTTGGCTTTGTACAGACTGTTTGAGCTAAGAGGTTGAGAGCTATGCATTACATCTGTGTATGCACATACATGCAAAATATCTCATACTCATATAATTCTCTAGGAATACGAGTGTTCATGCTTTCAGAATTTCAGTGAGTTGCTCTTTTAGGGAGAGGGGTGATGGTGGGTAACAAATTAAAGAAGGAAATGTTGCATCTGCCTGCACAGTGGGACAAGGTAGCACCCAGCATTATCCAGGATAAACTTTTTCCCCTATTTTTCTCCTTCAAAATGTACTTAAAAGAACTACAGTTCAGCTATGAACAAGCACATCTTAACCAGGCATCCTCTGCTTACTCCTAATGCTAATTTTAAAGGGTATGATCTGGAAAGGCGTATGATAATCCCTTTCTGTGCATTCAAGTGCTGGTTATGCAGTTCAGAGTGGTAGAACTACTGCTTTGAAAGACAGGCACCTGATATATTTAAAGTGCTCTATCCATCATTTTATCAGCCCATTCTTCTTCCTGAACTAGTAATTCACATCCCTGTCATGCTGACAGGGAAACAAGATCACATACATTATTCTCAACAGCTACAAAAGCAAAGTGCCATCTCATTTCAAGAGCTTCAAGGTGCAACAAAAATTACAGGAAATCTGTACCGCGGATTCATATCCGTTTGTTCTCAACAGCTTATCAAATGTCTAGGAGTGCAGATACTATGCCAACAATTCAGAAGCAGCATTTAACATAATCAGTCACAGAGACATAGACCCTCCTCTGAATTCCAATATTATAATTATGATGCTGTAAATAAAACAGGCAGTGTGAGGAGCAGTGTTTCACATACATTTCACTTCAAAAGTACTTTGCAAGCACCAATGGACTAAGAGAATAGCAAATGTGTAGCTGCATCTGCTACACACACACACACACACACACACACACACACACACACACACACACACACACATATGCATCAGAAACAACAAACAGCTGAAAAAAACAGACTCATGAGTAAAGAGAATTCTTTTTAAAGAATTAATTTCATAAGCCCAAAACACAGCTTGTTTACTAAAGGTATGAGACCATGAAATAAAAAATAACTTACTTTTTCATCTTGATGGTGAATGGACTAGTCCAAAGATCTGCTTCAATCCATTTAACTGTACAGTTATGTTCTTCTCTGGTAATATGTAGAAGACGGGATCCAGATCAAACCCCACCCCCAAGTTTGCATTTACTTCTTGGAAGGCTTAGCACAGGCACTTCAAGCTGTTTAAAATATCAGCTACCAGCCTTACTCATCTTTTTTTCCATGTTGCAGGTGCATAATTGCCAAGTAGTAAGCTGCTTTCAAGCATGAAACAAATGCAACATAATTGCCTTGGCATTTCTGCAAAAGCTGTTTTCCACCAGCTGAAGTACTACAGAATGGTGCAAAAGTTTGATCTACCCATCATGTCACCCACAGCAGATTCAGCCTTTAAATCTTGTCCTGCTCTGGACTGCTCCAATCTATTGTGTTAGCCCATGTTCTAATTAACTTTCTAAACATCTGCTTGCAGAATCAGATATGTGTTTTCCTTTGGAAATAATTTATGACATTTTGCCTGCAAATGAATCACTTCTTAGCGATATGATTTAAACAGAATGACGCTACTTAAAACTGACAGTGTAAAATCCAGGCAGTGTTTATAGTATGCCTCTTTATGACCCAAACTTGTAATTTGTGAAGCAATTGTTTGTCTACCCAGCAGAAATCATTGGGAAGCCCATACATCCGGTTGACCCCTTTTTCTGGTCTCTTTCATACTTGCCTTGCTTAATCTTAGGTTCTTATAAGCTTCTAGAGAATCAATTTTTCTGTTTCATTCGTTATTACTAGTCTTCATGCCAAAATCAAACCACTGACATCAAATAGATACCAACACTACTGTTACTATTACTACTACTACTACAGTATCAGAGCAACCTATACCCAAAATCAGATGCCTCTACATATGCTGCTGTCTTTCCAAGAAGTCTGCAGAATCATCTTTGCACCAAATGATCTGAAATGTGGCTACACACTTCCACAGCTCTATTCTAATCTATTCTTTCATCTTACTACAGAAGTTTGCCTCCTACAAGGACCCAGTTTAGCAGCTTGCCTTGACTACAGAGTGGAATGACTAGTCAAAGTAGTTCTATTCCACTCAAAAACCCCAAACCATGCACGCAGATGCAATTAGTTCTTATAACTACAACAAATTAAGCAATGCTACTACTACAAGGCAGCAAAAATAACTTTCATTCATTTGTTAAATGACCTTAGAAATTTTATTTGTTTTGCTACTTTGTTAGCGGATTAACTGTTGTGTTTCACTTAAGCAGTGGAGAAGCTTATAGTTTCCCAATCATTTTAGTAACATGTTAAGCAGTAGTAGCTTAAGGAGAAAAAGCCTGTAGGTCCAAGTAAACAGAAGTGACTTTTCCTTTAGCAATAACAATATTATTTTCCACTAGCCAGTCTCATGGTGCTTAGGGAAAAAGTCTTAACTATGCCCAAAGTGAGGTTCAGTTAATGGCCATGGGATTTGAGCCAGTGGCAGAGGGGGTTGGGCACTCATCTAAACTGCGTCCTGAAGGAAGGCACAGGCCACAGAGGGAAGAAACCCTTGGATTTGTTAGATGAATGCTTGGGAAATGAGAACAGGTCATTAATAACCCCCCAAACAGAAGCAGTCACCAGCATCTCCCCAGGAGACACTGTAGATCCAGCTCTGTTTTGGAGAAAGTCTGGGGTTGGAAGGAGGAGAAGCAAAACCCTATGATGGATGAGGGCTCTAGGCTTGCCAGCAAACGTGAAGCAGAACGAGAAGGGGGAGGTGAAAATATTATATCCCATTGAATCTTAACAAGAATTTTACTTCTTTATTTCAGATTTGAAACCTAGGTAAGTTAATGATTGAGAGACCCTTTTCAGCCCAGTCCTGGGCTCCATGATGCAAGATGCAACAGGAAATTATACCTCCCATCCACACCACCATTTTCCCCATTTTTGCACATAAAATCGGGGAATCACTTCAACAGTGACAACCATCTAAAGTCAAAGTTCACACCACTGGCTGGCTATACCTGCCATGGAAAGAAAAAACTACACAGAATAAAACAAAGTTGTAGAAAGTACAATAACAAAGCAGAAAGAACACATTTGTATGTTATTTACAACTACAAATACAAGCTATAGTATTCACAATACTGTACAATTAGGGCAGGAATTCAGCCAGTGGTCGTTTGATGAATGATCCATTTCTGACAGGATCATCCGAGAGATTTTTCTCCAAAGCTGGTTGGGTTCACAAAACTGCCTGCATACAGTCAGACAATTAATTCTTTGACAGCGTGCACACCACTTACTCTACACCATAATGATTATGTGTTTCATTTATTTAAAAAAATCAGTTTATAATAGCAGAACTTAGTGGGACATAGCTTAAACAGCAAATGCAACTTTGTATGTGAAAATAATATATTATCCATATATCAGAAAGAGTTATATTGCCAACTGTCTGATAAAACACTGGATGCTAGGTAGTAGAGCATCAAATACTGCTTGCAATCAGGAAGGAATATTTGGGAAAAAGGTTATCCAGTATGTTGCAACAACTGCAGCTAACTACTTGGAGAACACACTGGCTCATACATTAACATATTAAATGTTGCCTTTTTTGAAGCTTCTTGCTTCTTGTTGATACTGAAAATTCCACACAAGAAAAAAAATGTAAGCACAACTACCAAATGCCTAATCAACTGCTGAGATAAAGTTATCACATCAAGGACCTTTTTCCTAGTACCTACTTATGTGCAACTAGCACAGGAGCTTCCTACCTAGTTAGGAAAATGCAACGTATAAAACTGAGAACCATTTAATATATAATACAAACCTGGAATTTTTCCTAATGGACAGTATAAATTATTGCATACATATTTATCGATACATTAAAAACCAGTGTTCTTATTACTGCAAATTTCACACAGAGCTGGGCTGAAAAAGCAATGGGAAGTAATCAGCCTAAAATATTAACCTGAAATGTTTACTATTATAGTAACGCAGCTTTTCTATGGGGTTGTTATTGTTTTTAAAGGGACAGCATATTGTGACAACTAGCTAAAAATGTTTCAATAGAAATGTATTCCTACCATTGCCTTGAAGGAGGTAGCTAAAGTGATGGACTTCTTAAGGTACAGTTAACTATCATCTAAAACCAGTGGTACAAGGAACATACAAAGAACACTTGTGGGAATTACTGTATCTTATGTTAGCACATGTAAACAGTATCAGAGGTTACTCCACCCTGTCAAGATCATCCATTCACATTTAAATATGTGCATTTACAACAAAAGTGTTTATGCGGTCTGCATGAGGTAAAGCTGGGGATATTCAAAGAGATGATGACATTCTCACATTTTGACACAGGCTAGAAGCAGTAGTTACTCAAACCCCTCATACTATGAAAGCCAAAATGGATAGAGTTGGGATTTCAAACTGGGCACATCTCAGCACCACTACTAGTTTCTCTCCCTAAGAAAGTCTCTTACTGTTAACATTGGAGCCATAAAAAACACCAGGTGGTATGATCTTGTCAAATAAAAACCCTTTGACTTCAATGGGAAATGAAGTCTTACAAACTGCAAGGTACTACTTAACCACTGGAATATTCAAGATAAAAATGTCATATTTTTGAGGAGAATAGAGTGGATGGTAGGGAAATTATCACATCATTAGAAAATGGGCAAACTGTACATCAACACACTGATTGGAGAACGAACGTTCTCCAGCAGGGTAGTCATGTCAAGTAATGCCAGTAAAAACGAGCATGTCAGGCTGCAGTGGAGCTCGGACTGGAAAACAAATAACGGCTGTCATTATTTTGCGTTAGTTAAGCAGCAGTTCTGCTGTTCAACGTGCGTAAAATGGAAAAAAAAAAAAGAGAGAGTGACTGCGTGTGTGTGTGTGTGTGTGTGTGTGTGTGTGTGTGTGTGTGTGTGTGTGTGTGTGAGAGAGATCGAGAGAGGCTAAGAGTGATCTTGTGTGTGTGAATGTATGTATGTATGAAAGCAGAGGAGACTGTGCGTAAGAGAGAGAGAGAGTGATGTGTGACTGAATATGTCTGTATGAAAGCAGCAAAGACTGTGAGAGATTGAGAAAGAGTCAAACCGATCTTGTGTGTGTTAATGTGTGCATAAAAACAGAGGAGACTGTGTGTGCATATGTATGGGTGTGTGAATGCAGAAGAGACTGTGTATGTGTGTATGGGAGAGACAGAGAATGGGCTTCTATGTAAAAGTGTTGTGTTTTACTTACTTTTTTTAAGCACTATATTATTTATTGCATGTATTTTTGATGTAAAATGCTTCCTGCAACACCATTAGCATATACTACAGGAAGTTTAAAACATTAGGCGGAGAAACTATTTTACATTAAAAATATGTAAAAAAAAAAATAAGCAAGTAAAACACAATAATTTTACAGCAAGCCCATTCTCTAAGTGCAGTGATGCCCACCAGGGTGTGTGTTAATGTATAATGAATGCCTTTCCAGGGGTGTAGAGGCCTTCCAATGTGGTGTTGGGCCTCATAAAAGCCCTTGGCAGGCATTAATTACACATTAACACACATGCCCTGTCAGCCATTACTGCTTGCGTAATCCATGCTGAAACTAAAAGGTAAGCTTGGTACAGGTGCCAAGCAATGAAACTACTCGCTCCAGTGGTATGCAGGAATGAAGCACTGTCTATGACTTGGGTGATCAAGAGTCCACAGCTTAATCAACTACTGGAGTTAGTGGGGGGGGGTTATAACATGTTTTCTATCTCTCCTCTCATTTGTGAAGAGTGGGGTGCATGTTAGTTTGCTCAGTTGTGCTACAGAATCCACCCACTGGGCACTGGATTTGACAGGCAGGACGATCTTCGGGTCCCCAAGAAGCCATAAAGTTCTAGACGCTCTGGCATCTTTTTAGAACACTTTTCCAATCTGTTGATCCAATTATGACAGACTAAAAATCATGAGTAAAGAGATTCAGTCTAGCTATCCCCCCCAAAAAAAGGACACAATTAAGTTGCATACAAGCTAAATAAATAATAGTCACAGTAAACTGAAAAGACATGTTTGGGAAGACAGATTAATCATACTACAGGACCTGCTTCTTTACTCCCCAAAAAAGAAAAACAACTTATGTGGACCCC
>NC_056742.1:114079303-114101803 GCF_019279795.1 Protopterus annectens | reverse complement strand
GGAAGCCTTCTACATTGCACACCTCATCACAAAATGATTCTCCTCTACAAAAAAGGAGGTCATATTGCTCCTCTCTACTCATCCCTCATCAGACCCATTATAGAGTACAATGCCCCATTTGGCATGTATCTCAAGACAGCTACAGCAAATGGAAAGGCCACAGAAATACCTTACTAAGAGGATTACCAGCCTCAAACAGATGCCATATGCAGACCGTCTCAAAAAACTCCAGCTCTACTCAGTCGCATATTGCCTACTCAGAGGCAATCTCTGGCTAATATACAAAGCTATGTCAAACCCAGAGCTGTTGGACATGCTACATTTACAGAAATTCCAATCTCTCCGAACCACACACTCCAGAGACTTAAACCTTGTCATCACAATAAACAGAACCTGCTGGAGGGATAGAGTCCTGTCCCAAAGACTTCCCATACTCTGGAACAAACTACCCATTCATGTCAAGCAAAGTTCCTCATTGGCCCTCTAAGAAAATTCTTGACAACTGGATGGGAAATAGAACCCAGGGATCACTTCTGCAACACTCCTTGACAGGGGCACAGGAAAATAATTTTCTTTGGTGGCGAAAGCCAGGGAACCTTTGGCTAGGCTTATATAGGCCCCAGGGCCAATAGCCTAGTACCTACCTTTGAACCTATGGTCAGTCACTGCAATCCATAGACAGCCTCTATGCCTATAAATTATAGCCAAGTTTGACTGTACATACCTCCAATATCTGAGATAAAAAATAATTGCCATAATAATGTATTTTTACTTTAACATAACAACCACAGTAAAGTATTCCAGCTGGCTTCACGTAAATATACATTAGTCTAACTCAAGAACCATACTCCGCATATATAACCATATTATCTGTACACACCTCTATATTTGATTTCTATAAGTTAAGAAACATAAACCCCATAATCATAAATTAATTTAACCTCCTAATTACAATGATATACACACTTAAATAATTATGTTCCTCAATTAGAGTGAGTTCCTTTACTATGTATACATCAAAGGTTTGACTGTTCACATAAAGGAATACATACATAAATAATGGCCACAGTTATGCATTTCAGTTCACTGTTAGAACCATATAGTGTAACCCACTACAAATCTCTGGCATGCATAAGAGTGCACACACACACACACACACACACACACACACACACACACACACACACACACACACACACACACACACACAAAAACAAACACCTTCATAAAACAAATTAGAATAACCAGTAAATTGAATAGTTTCTGGTTGTCACAACCAAAAGGAAAACAGTCTATCAAAAAAAAAAATGGTGAAAAATCGCCCACACCACTGCTGCATATATAGTAACTCAGCGATCACACAACAATGGGGAATAAGAAAAAAACTGACTACTACAGTGTTACAATTGTCGCACCAAACATCATAAAGTCACCCCAAACTCAATTCCCACAAACATACGCGCACACATATATTCACAAACACACACACCATATATTTTTAATGGATTCTGTATAAATTGACCAACATAAACACATACTTACACTCTATATGAAAACATGGCTTATTAGGTTTACCCAGTCTTTTCAGCAAAGTTCGGTCAGCCAGCCCACAGGTTTTACAATAAGTATACTGACAGACAATAGCAACAAAAGCCCCCCCCCCCCCAAGAGCTAAACATGTTAATTATCCTAAAGCAATTTATAATGAATTCAGAGAAGTTCAATGACATACTTGGGTACAACACACACAAGGATGCCACTGTAGCTCCCAAGTGATTTCACTGCACCTCAGTTCTGATTTACAAGCCAGCAAAATGTATTAGTAAGTACAGACAGGGATGTAAATCTCACCCATTATGCAGTGACAGAAATGAGGAACGTTTCCTTATCTGTCTATATAGATATATATATATATATATATATATATATATATTTCTGCTGATGCAATTATATCACAAATCACAATAAAGATATTCTGAACACGGGATGCATTTTGCCACACTGAGAAGTTCTATACTTACTACTAATGAAAACAAGTATAGCACAGCTTTGACCACCTGTTACATTCCGCTGTTTAAGTGGGCCTACTGATGGACTGCTGACACAACTTTGTTTCTCTGTGCATTTTACTAAGAAAAGTTTAGGACAATAACTTTGGATATTCAGTTACAAACTATAATTAGGGTTTTAGTTTAGGTGTAAAGAGTTGTGCATTGACTGATTGCCAAGTTACAGTTCTCAGTAATACTTTCTTTCTTTACTAATATAATTTCAAATGCTAGAAAACATCACATTCAGGAATAAATAGTTGATTGCATTTATATGTTGTAAAAGTAAAATATTTTATGGTGTTATATATTGCATATTTGCATCATGCAGGAAAATTAAAAACTGGCATATTTGCTATTAAATGAAGTTAAACTTATCTGCATTAAACAGGGTGTAAAAGTATAATTACAAATTAACAACTCTAAAGCTAAAACATGGGCTCTCTCTCCACTGTTTCTAAAAATACTACCACCAGCTTCAGCTTGTTGTACACACACATTGTCCCCCTCAAAGTGGAATATGTCCCTTCTGAGAGGGTATGCCACCACAAACTGTTAAGCTATCACAAATATAATGGTCATGCTGCTCTAAGTCAGATAAAACAAAGCTAATTCACTAATCATTCAGAAATTATCCTATAATTACCCCTTGCTTTATATATTGTCTAAAGCCCAAAATTACACACTTCTCATGTCTCTAAGAAAATGAATAACATAATGGCAACAGTAACATTTTTCACCTAACATATATAAACACTGCCCTCCAACAAACAATACAGTTTTCTTTCAATACTCATGTAAATACTCTGTGCAATGATGTACAACATACCTCCTCACCTCTGCCCTAAAATATCACAACCTTAAGTTGATTATGAAGAATGTGCAACAGATGACCATAGTAATGCACCTCAACTTATGGCTCTCAGACATGTATACATACCCTTCCACCAAGCTACCTGTATTAGTGATTATTCTGCAAGAGTCATGTATATGCCTTAGCTTTAATTAACAACCTGCTCCCCAAAGTAAGACATCCACGTTCTGTGGATATTGCTGATATGTGAGGTCACTATGCCTTTCACATTCTTCACAATTAATGCAACTGAAAATGGTAGATACATAGTAGTTTTGGTAATGAATTTCAGCTTGATTTTCATACACTGAACAAATGCCAGTGTTTTTGCACACACACTTCCTGTCTACTTGCCCACCTCTCCAAAATGTATTACTTTCTGTGCACCCATTTGATGTTAAGTTCTGATGAAAGTGAAAGGGCAAGTGATCACAGAAATGTAGTTCAAATTGTAGCTCTTAGATACTACAGAGCAGTCAGTAGTAAATTTGATACAAATATTTTAGCAGGTTTTGTGATAAGTTAAAACAGAGTTTGAAGAATTTTATTAAAATCCCTAAATCTTCTAATTTTGCTTTTCTTTTGTTTAAAAAATCTATGGGACTGAAAAAAGCTGACATATACATCATAAGATGATTAATTGTACAGCAACACCTAGTCCTCATTATTTAGTCCCTACATATTACCACTACATCCACAAAACTTTGCAGATTTAAAACTAAAAATTATAGTACTCCCCAATGCTTCTAAGCAGCTTGCTTGCTGCTTTGCTGAGAGAATGAGTCATATGACTAGCTGGTCACTTAAATACCAACCAACAGTAGCACTGCCATTTGTGTCACTTTCACAGACCTTTTTGCATCTCTCAAGTGATCTGTGGCTCCAATGACATTTTCCAAGAGCCACGCTGTCAAAGCACTGGTTACATTGTTGTTCTTGCCCCCCAACATCCATGATCTCTGCTTTCAAGATTAATATTTACATTACATACATAAATTTAATATAATTGTAAAGAAGCTGAACATAAAAATTAATACAAGGCTGTCATAACTGGAACCCATGATGTTAAGCTGATGCTACAAAAGTGCAGCCAACCTGTGTGATCACTCTGGACAACACAAACGGGAAAAAGTGGAAACATCTTAAAAGTCCAAATTATCACTAAAGTTTGAAGGCTGAAACTGGATGTCATAGGATTAGCAATACACAAGGGATACAACATAAAAAAAGAATAAATGTATACTCAGCTACCCTCAAGGGAAGGAAGACACCCCTACACTCAAGTCAGCAGGAAAGTACACCATCACTACAGTGATCACACAAAGAAAAGGACAGTCGCATGCTATGTTATGAGCAGGATAGTTATAATATAAGCAACCTATCAGTCTGGACAGAGAGAAGCTTAAGGAGTAAGAAAACACAGAAAGGCCTAACCTTTTCACCAGACTGCTATGAGTAAAAAGAGGAGCATAGCAGACCTACCAAAACAAAAAATCATGCCTTAGATCGCCGGAGAATATACTAAAAACTGTTAATACAGTTCCAGTTCCAGCAAGCTGGATACAACTGAGTTCAGCTAAAGCTCCTTCCTTGCTTTGCTTTAAATTACTTTTGAGCTTACCTGGATCTAAATGTCTTTACCTTGAGAACTTCTAAATGTTTGTCATCAATCATATCACAGATTGCAGCAGCTTCGCCTAAGCTGGCCTTTCAAGGGGAAAGATCACTTAGTTGTCCTCTAAATATTACAGAGGAAAAGCAACAGCCAGAGCTTCAATGTCTTTGAACCATATATGTGTGCAATAAAACTTTTGGTGCTGGATCTATGGTCGCTTTCTTCAATGTCTTTGACTCTGCCCTTCTACCATCGTGCATATAAAACTTTTATATATTTCTGAATTAAAAGCATTATGTTGGCACCCAAAGCATAAAGGGTTCTTTGTATTAGGCCCTGCCCCTACATAAATCTCTCTGTTAACAGGGTGCATTTTATGCTCAGCTGACCAGCCCTTTTTTCATGAGATTTGAAGTTTTACAGCAAACAAAGTATCACTGACAACTAATGAAAAAACAGACTGGACTCAAAAAGAAATGTTCAAGAGTCCCGAAGAAGAGAATTTTAATCAAGGAATAATAACTATCATTAACTACAGGAATGACTCCATCTACAAAAAATCAGATTGACAAGCAGTATGATTTGATACATTCCTGTTGCATGTCTCATGTATTCAAATGAGACACTGAGACACGAAATGCATTTAAATAATTTATTATACGAACATACATCAGGAGCTGTAATTTATACACATACTTTGAACTTCATATGCTTACTGACTGACTCATTATGTCTAACACACTTGCATGTGCATCTCCACTGAAGTTTACATTCATACGGATTACATTCAACTGGCTGACTACACAAAATGGCACTGATCTCGCACGTGCTCAGTAACTTGTATGCACATGCTATCTAGCTACAGTGGCTGACCAGGTTCAATATACAAAAAACACACAATACTGAATAATCCAGAAAAACAGGAAAATATCAGCTACCACGATACAGGAACCACACTGAGATCAAGGAAAGGTACTAGAATAAACTTTCTGTGACCAGTTTTCCTTGATGTCAGTTTATAGTGGCTGATATTTTGTTTTTCTAGGTTCAATATACACACTGAGCTACAATTCTTTCACAACACAGTGAGGATCTATGACAGTCAAAATCCAATCTGCCTACTTTTAGAATGCTGTTCTAGAGCTAACCACCAGGGAGAGCCATGTTCACAAATTATGAAATGCCAAAGATCATTGCCATAAGCTTCAGTTGTCAAAATCAGGATCGCCTTTTCTCAGTATTTTAACTGGGGTCTGCCCGTTTAGACTTTGCTATGGCCGGGTCTTTATATTCAGGTACAGGCATCTCAACTTACTTGCTAAACCCCATTACAGAATGATTCGTGTGTGACAGACAGGGAAAAGCACATAGATATGTGCCACAGGTCAATGGTGCTGTTTAAAAGATTAACAAAACTAGAGCAAAGTAAAATACCACCCAGAAGGAACTGTTAACATGGCCTAATGAAAGTGATCTCTATGATCTGCTGTTCTAGCAAGACATTACCTAGAATTAGGACTACATCCATCTACCTACCTAAGAATGTAGCTAAAACATCATATCCCATATACTGCAATTTTTAGAAAATGCACACAAGCTCTATCAATGGCTGCAGGATATTTGTCCCCTACCCAATCACCTTTTAATTTTTTTCTAGTGAAGTATGTTTTACCCCAAATTGCACCACTCTTCTCATAGTGCACAAAATTCAAACAGCCAAAAATAAAATATTCAAATATTCTCTAGTAGCAGACCTGAATTGTCATCTGTGCATCCTGCTAGAGGATATATCGGCTCCCTTTTACTTAGACACTTTTCTGCTCGGTATCCTTTTGTATGAAATTCTAACACTTGCTTACTTACCCTATTCTTTGAAGAACACTTCAAATAAAAGATCAGAGCTACTCTCCTAGGGACAGCCAGGACTCATGTGTAAGACACATTTAAACTTGTCATTGAAGAAAGAGCCTTCTCCAGAATATGACCTGCCCCTTGGAACAAACGTCTTACAGAAAATAAAACAAACTGTAAATACTGGAGACTTTCAAAAAAATCTTAAGCAATGTTAGTTGCAAAATGAATATAAATGCATTTCTGTTAACTGGACAACGACTCAATGTTAGCAAGCAATACAGAAATTCTATTCTAATGCCTACAATTTGTACATACTCTAAACACTACAACTAAAGTTAGTATGCTGAAGCTTAAAATGTACTACTTGCATATTAAGATTTCTCCAATATTCATGTTAATCCATATATCCTTCAAATATTATGCAATGTATACTCATGGCTGTCTAGCATAATGTGACTGAATCACTGTTTTATGTCTAACTTGCTGTTGTAACCACTTCTGTTCTTTGTACCTGGGTTTTGACTGAAAAAGGGTCAGAAGACCATCTTACTTACCAAGTTATCAATTTGCAAAATAAAATAAACACCTATGGCTCACAAATATCCATAAATATTTTAATGCTCGCCCATCTATATAGTAGCTCGTTTTCACAAGAAAATTTCACACACATTGTGACAGTGTCCCTCAGGTTTAGTACATCAGAATATCTCAGGCTGTATGTAAAATCAGGTTATGAGCACTGCATACATTTCAAGTCAGGGTAACTAGTTATTATTTATCATTAAATATCATTAAATACCATGTGGATGTTACAATAAAATGCATTGTTACCTTATCTCTCCATTGATCTTAAAATTCTCATATGGATATAGCAGCCACAATTGTGAGTTTATATTTCAAATAGTTATTTTATACTACTACTTACAGATCATAAAGTATACATTGTGTTTTACTTTTTACATAACCAGTTAGGGAAGTATCATGATAGCCTTAATCTCACAGTATGTAGCATCTCTGCTTTTAGGTATGAATAAAAACCTCTGTGCTTTATCCAGCATTTCTCATCACATCACACCCATTAAATGGGCCATAATTATTAGCAGCAATGAAAGGCCTGGAATGCATGACTAAAAGGCAGTGACATAAGCAATTAGGCCATCCAGTGTAGCAAAACTAGTTATAATCCATGAAAGACAAAACCTGAAAGTCATTCAGGAAATAATAATACAAACCTTAGTAGCGAATGCCGTCATGAAAGCAGCTACACACCATGAATGGAAAGATCTTTGCCACTTTCATAGAGCTTACATTATTATCCTATGATAAAACAAAGTAGCTGAACATCCTCTTAGACAAGCACCATTTTGTAAATGAAATGTACTCCTGTCCAGAAGGAGAAATGAAAAAACTGTTTGGCTTCTCAGCTGGCAGTACAGCAGTATACCCTGTTAGATATCTCTAGTATGCATAGTGACTGACCTTCTGAACTGGCATGGCGTAATGAATAACCAGAAAAATAACTAGGTATTACCCTACAAAGAAGGAAGGGGTTTGCCCCAGATTATATGAAAACTTGAATCCTCAGGCTGCTCATGTAAGAGTCTATGGTTCCGAAATATTTCATGCTTAAGTAATAGCATTCATGCATAGCAGTAATTATGAAGAATATAGTAATTAAAAAGGATAACCATTTGAAATATTTGGATCCTCTAGAGCGAATCCTGAATTACAGAGACTGAACAGCCAAAAGAATGGACTCACAGATATTAAGTTCAAGAAGTAAAGTTATTTCTTGAATATTTCTTGAAATGTTCCCTTTTCTCTGAGGTATGGCGAGTAGGTATTTATAAGTTTGGCAGGTGTGGGAGGGGCCCCCCAGAAAAAGATGTTTAAAGAAGAGCAATTTTGAATGCTGGCATTTCAATAGGGAGCCATTAAAAAAGATTATATCAAGCACACAGTATGATAAAACATTTATCCAACCAATAATACAGATATCTATGTAATACAAGACCAAAGACCAAGACAAGAAAAAAAATACTGCACTTCCTGGCAATACACTTACTCCAAATCCCCTAAACATTTATGTTATCACCATCTCCTATAGTTGCATCCTGGCAGATCTTCACAAATGAATACCATCCCTTGCAAAACTGATTTTGACATGGTCTGTGACTATCCTGCACTTTACCAACACCGCTGCTTTCACTTCACAGCTTGACATCAATTGTTCTCCTTAATCACACAATCCACCACAATAATCTGCATTTCTTTAACTTTGAACCTGGTTCTACAGTAAAAATAAACATGATCTCAAAAAATTAAAAATTACTACTTTTGTCTCAGATAACCTCCAATCTGAAACCTGAGTGCTGATGTTACAGCCTATCCTGTTTCCATTCTAATTAATAGATCTATCAGGAATACCACTTCCACTCAATCTAGTAACAACCTTAAGTACTCCCACTACACAAAAGCTGGGTCCTCCACAGATATCTTCAAATTCAGACCAATAGCCATACTCAACTCTTAAAAATCCTACAGAAATGCATCCACTCAGCTGCTACCATCTACTAAATTGAAGGTGCCTGCGCCTATCCTAACATATTCAACAACTAAAAAAATACCAAAAATCAGACCTTCTATACAGGGCCAAAAAAATTATCAGACTATGGACTGAAAGCTACTGCTGCCTATCTTCTTCCCCTGCCTGACTTATGCCTCCTTGATTTTAACCATAAAACCTTAGCAATCCTTCAATAAAATAGTAAAATTCACAACCAACCTACAAAATAGAGCTTACCATTGCATAAGTACTCATGAAAATGAACCCAGCCCTGATCTCCATGCCTAAATGGTGCAACCATTCATGTACTCTATTTCTCTGATAAACACCTGCCATTAATAAAAGTTTGAAAACTCACATATCTCCATTTCTATGCCAATTATGTGGCCAAATGGAGATACCCATATAATTTAAATCGGAACCGAAACATTTTTGGAAGACTCCTGATTATGTCATTGCCCTGAAATTCTTGATTAATATCTTTCCCTCTCTTTCTTACCTCTCAATTATCTACAATCATGTCCCTCCATCATCCTTGCTCTGCTGCCTAATGCTATCTTCAGCACCTTACTTTATCCTGAAACATGCTCTCAACTTTGGGATGGAATGATCGCAAGAGTCAATTGTGATAATCTTATACTTCTAACAGAACAGGGCGGACTGGGATTACTTGAGCTGAAGGGGTATATCACAGCAACACAGTTAAGACTCCTTCCTATACATAATACAAGCAGAAAAATGTAATTCAAAATGTAAAGGGATGATTACCGGGGGGGACTGAAGAAACAAGGAGAGACTAGAATTTTGGATGCAGACTTTTAAGGAGAAAGCATTCTAAGAACTAAGCCAACATGTGTCACAGGAATGGAGAAGGAAGATTCTGCCGATAGGTATGACTACAATTAGGGATATAGACAATATGCAAGAGGGGGCTTGAATATACTGGAGAAATCTGGCAAAGGAACCAAGGCATTGGGGGCAAATAACTAGAGAGGGAAAGGTAACAGAATGGGAAGATGCAGAGAACTTATTTGGACTGCAGGTTAGAGATTGCTTTCCCTATCCAAGATTAACATCAGAGTATAGGCAAAAAAAAAATGGGGGGGGGTCCTAAACAAAAGGCCAGCACTGGTACAGCTTTT
The DNA here is from genome assembly GCF_019279795.1 of Protopterus annectens. NCBI lineage: Eukaryota > Metazoa > Chordata > Ceratodontiformes > Protopteridae > Protopterus > Protopterus annectens. The sequence goes on along the minus strand of NC_056742.1, from coordinate 114,091,725 downwards.
AGTAGAATCTGGAACAGAAGTTGCCATTAAGAAAAGAATAATTAGTATAGCACATAAAATATTGCTTGATAAATATACAAATCAGAGGAGGTTAGGAGGATTGGAAAGAGAGATTGGGTAAGTAATTCACAACAAAACAATAGGGGGGTATATGTATATCTCCCAAATATACAACAAAATCTAGAAGATTTAGGATCTTTGCTTGGAAGTGTTTAAACAGGTATTTTAATACCCCAAGGAGACTCAAATAATTTTTTTCCTCAAGTAGATAGCAAATGTTGGAGGTGTGATGGGGAAGAAAGAGGTAACGGGGAACATATTTTCAGGGAGTGTAATAAGTTGGCAGACTTTAAAGATTCCCTGCAGACTGCTCTGTCAGAGATGCTGGGTGAGCAAATTGGAGTAACTATGGAAATAATTTTTTGAGCTATGATACAGAATCAGAACTGCCTAGACATAGTAAGGCCTTGCGGAGTCTAATTTTGATGGCTGCCAAAAAAGCAATTACTAGAAAATCAACTTTACCAGAAGTAGTGAAGATAGCAACAGATAAAACCGGAACTGGGATCTTTAGAGAAAAAGGTAGGAACAAATTACACAGCAAAAAAATGGGAAATGTGGAATCAAGACATGCAGAGGTGGGGTGATGGTTAAAAAGACATGACTTGAATGAGCTATGTAATGGTTAACTGACCAAGACTGGATATATTAAAAGTGATGTATGTTGTTTACAGTTGTGTCAGCACGGTTTGTAATGTACAATGTTTGCAAATGAGATTGTGTCGCTATGGTTTATTTTTATTTAAATAAATGTAAGACTGCCTATGTCATACATGATGATTTGAAGATTTTTTTTTAAACAAGAATGTAAAGCTTTCTTTATATCCTCAAGTCATACTGGACAAGTACAGATGTCACCTTATTCAGAAGTCAACATGTCTGAACTAACATCACACAAATTGTCACAATGGCGGCAGTGTTGATTTTAGGTTGTTCAGTAAACAAGGCCTTAATTATGAAGCAATGTAATCCACTTTTTCAGAGTAATGCAAGTAGCAGTCATAAGTACCATCCAACCTGAGACGCATTTTCCAGGGCCAGTAATAAGACTCTTATGGCCAAGAATGAAACTAATATGTGACATTAGATATGGGATACAAAATAGGTGCTGATACCGGTTCTTTTGACATACTCAGATTATATACTTCTACGTAGACATTCCTTGTATCTATCATTTCCACTGTATCATAGATGCACCATGTTCCCAAATTCTGTGAAAAATACCCCCCACACATTTTTACCACATCACCCAAACCCTTACATTTACCTTTATTCAATTGCAATCCCATTTCTTATAAGAATAAGTACCACTTCCCTCATGCATATTATGTTCTTAGCAACTACAACTATATCATCCCAGTAAGTCAAAAGAACTAGTATCAGCACCTGCTTCTGCATCATATATCTAATCTAACATATTTCATTTCATAAGATACTTCAATCATGCTCACATTTCTCACCAGTGGAAATATTCCACTCATAGGACATCATTGTATTATACCACACTTCACTCCACCCACTCACTCACACTCTAACCCTATTATTCTTTTTCTCAAATTTCTTTTTATTTTTCAAATGCATTTGAATGAATTCCATAGTACTTATACACAACATCTTAAATAACTATGTACACTATTTACATTAGCCTAACACTATAACAGATCTTAATGTATACAGTTACTTTATAACTATGTCCAATCCATTATCAGAGTGTCTGATCAATTACTGTATATATTGTCAATCAACGATAAGATTTTTTCCCAAGGGTTGTTGATAAATGGCTTTGGATAAATTCTTCGTTCTTTAATTTTAATTTCCAATAATGCTGTGGTCTTCAGTAGGCTATAGAAGTCTTCCAAAGTTGGTATTGGTATGGTATTTGTATTCTAACTTCTTATACACTTCCTTGAAATTGTAAGTATAGTCCATACTAGATACATGTTTGACCTATTGAAATGAGGACCTTCATTTACATTTAAATACAAAATACAAGAGCTTTAGTTAAAAAAATGATTCTTAAATAAAGCTTGTGGAAAGTTATTAATACAATTCCAAAATGGCTTAATTTTAAGACAAAGAAAATGTGGTTCTAATTTGCATTGTGCACTTGCTCACATCTCCAACATATTCCTTTTATCGAAGAACTAATTTTACTGATCGTCTGGGGTTAAGAATGCTCTGTCCAAGCATTTCTAATTAAAAACTTTCCAGTATTGTGTAAAGGATGTATATTTTATCGATAAGATAATTGTTTTAATATCTTCAGTTAACTGTATTGAGTGTCCTTTTGTTACATATTCCCAATATGAGGTTTTGGGTGTCTTATAGTTTATCAATATTTTGTAAAATTTTAAAATACTGTTTTCCATGTCACAGTCATTATATATGACTTCATATATGTATTTCTTAAATGTAGGTATTTCTTTAAATGAAGAATGGTTAATTATTCTACTTAAATCTTGTGAATATGACAGAAGAAGTTTGTATGTTGTTTTTATTACTTTCATATCTAAAATTTTTAGTTCCTTGATACATTGGAGCCAACAAACAAATCCTTTCTGTTCCCAGGAATTAATTTCTCTATTTATTTTATGCGGAAAGTTATTTGTGACTATAAATGGTGTTAAAAGATTAAACCAGATTTCTAAATCTGTATTTGTATTAATTTTCCTAAATGAGTCTATGTAATTAATCATACGAGTTTTAGTGGGCTTAGCTGTTAAATTGCATACTAATACATATGTGCCATGGCAAATTGTTTCCATCTGTTATTTGAATTTTGTTTTCTGTAAATCAAATTCATTTATTGATATTACGGTTAGTAATTCTTCAAAATGTGCAGAGTAATTTGGACTTATCCAATCTGAGATTGTTTTAAATATTGACGCTTTTATATATGTTTCTATATCAGGAAAGTTTAATCCTCCCTGTTTCCATGGTCTGATATAATGTGTTAAAAGCTATTCTGTTTCTTTGGGGAAACCATAAAAATTTTATTAGGCATGAGTTTATTTCTTTAAGTATATTCTTTTCTGGTAACAGTTGTATTGCCAAAGCTATATATAGGATATTGGGTAGTAAAACCATTTTTATTAGATTCTTGTTTCCCTATGATGTGATCCCTCTTAGTCTGCAGTTCTTTTTTTATTTAAAAATAAAAAAAAATATTCTGATTTATTGAAATTTGAGTCCTGAAGATATGTAAAATTTGTCAGTTAATAAATCTAATTCTTCTGTCTCTTTTGTATTAGATAATATTAGTAATATGTCATCAGCAAATAGCATTACTTTAAAATTGCATTGTTCATAAACATCTATTCCTTTGATTTTTATATTGTTATGAATTGAATCTACCAATATTTCAATAGCCAGAGAAAATAGAATCAGTGACATGGGACATCCTTGTTTAGTTACTTTTGTTATATGTATAGATTCAGAGGTAAAAGGACCTAAACTGACATACGCTAATATATATATATATATATATATATATATATATATATATATAAATAATTCTTTAGGAGATGAACAAATGATGCAGGAAATTCAAATAGCATTAGGATTTTGAATAAATAGTTCCAATTTAGGTAATCAAAGGCTTTCTCTATAAGCCAATTATGAGTGTTTCTTTATTAACAATCTAGAAGAGAAATTATCCTTTTAATATTGTCATGTGTGTGCCTATGATATATAAATCTAGTCTGATTATTATTTATTGTTTTGGATAGTGGTATTTTCATTCTATTAGTTAATATTGTCATAAATATCTTATAGTCATTATTTAATAATGATATAGGTTTATATGAGGTACAGAGGTTTGGGGATTTATTTTCCTTTAGGATTGGTGTGATTAAGTAATATCTCCAATAGGGTGTTATTAAAGCCTGTGATTGAATTTCTAATAGAGTTTTATGGAAAGGTATAGTATCTTTGAAGGGAAAAGTTTATATTTCCATAATTATGTCATCTATACCAGGAACTTTTATTATTTTTGCCCTCTTTTATTGCATCTGTAATTTCTTTGTAGGATATGGGTGCTTGCAGATCTAGTTTTAATTTTACTGGTATTTTTTTTATATTAGAACATTTTTCATCTAGATTTAATTGAGTGATATGTATATTTTCTTTTTGGAAATGTTCCATATTAGTGATTTCATCAAGAATGTCACCTATATCAGAGATATTTTTCCCTTTCTTTTCATGGAAGATACTTTTAATGTTATTAGCTTTTGATTTATTTTTATTCTTGTGGATAAATTATGTAGATATTTGGGAGAAGTTGACAAGGTATTAAATTTTTAGTTTTTCTAAAGCTAAATTACTTTTATGTATTAGAATTTTGTTGTATTTATTGTTTAATATAGCTACTTTCTTTTTCATCTCCAAATGATTTTAATTTTCTTTTTAGCTTTTACTGACAAAAGTTTGGATTGTAGATCTAATAATTCAGAATCTCATTCTCTGTTTTTTTTATACCAAGTTAGGGCTTTACCATATATGTAAGCTTTTAATGAGTCCCATATCAGTAATTACACCACAGAGATAAATAATATCGAAGAAGAACTGTAATTCAGATAATAACCAGTGTTTGAACTCTTAGTTATATATGCTGGAATTCTGGAGTTAGATTAAAGGTTTGTACCCATTCTGAAGTTTTAGTATCAATGAATTGTGGTCTGAAAAGGGGCAGGAAGTGATTGAGAAATTAATGATTTTAGAGTATAAATCATGGGCAGCAAATATTTTATCTAGTCTAGTTTGGGTACCAAATCTGACCATGTTGAGAAAACAACAAAGATATTCTTTAAATATGAAATATCTACAAGATGAAATTATTCTACCCGCATGTTTAAAGCTTTTGATACAGCAGATGTACGCAGGGGTCTTTTATTTGTAGTTGCTAAAATCTCCTCCTAATATTAAGTTGCCTTTATAATTATTGGAAAGGAAATTAAATCCAAGAGTTTTTTTTAACAGTTCCTGTTCCAATGCCTGGGAACCAGTATAGATTGACTATTACTAATGTCATAAGGCCTTCTTTGTCTTCATACTTATAAATGATTTCTGGGTTAATCACATTTGTTTTCCATAAAATTGTTACCCCTTTTGTCTTATAAGTGGATTGCACCAATATCATATATTCCTTAGGATTCCATTTGTATGTGTCCTTTGTTTTGAAATTAGTTTCTTGAAGGAAAACTATTTGTGCTTTGTTCAGTTTTAAATATTTCAGTAGATTTGACCTCTTGCTAAAATTGATTAAGCCATTGGTATTTAAAGATAATAAAGTTAAATCCATCTTAGGTTATTTAGACTATATTTTTTGTTTGCGACTATTAAACATTTTCCTCTGATAACTAAAAAGCATATGTTTGAGCTTTTAAAGGAAATTATCAGTTTTATACTTTGAGTGTTTACCAATAAAGTAATGTTTTGGTCAGGCATACGAAGAATGTTTTTGTGAAGTAACGCATTTAAATTAGTAAATGTTAACAAAACTAAGATCCACACTAGCCATGGAATGAAAACCATTCCTAATCTGATGGATAAACCTAAATCCATCAGATTATCACTCATACCTTGACAATCCAGAACATCTGAGCTCCATAAACTGAATCATCATATGGAGAAGATTTGTAATATAAATATTGCTTATTCCTAACAGATATAGTACTATTGTAGATTAGACAGAATTCTAATACAATATAAATGTCTACCTATTGTATAAGCAACTATTTACATGAAAGATAGATGACAAGCAATTCAGTCATAGTAAAGTAGGATGTATCATATATAAAATCTCAGTAAAAGATTATACCACACAGTTAAAGACATTCACCTTTATTGATGAAGTCTTTCAAAACTTATTACTTAATATAAACAGATGGTAATACTACTTATACCTAATGTTTATAATACAATGTATTTTACTGGATATATCAGAAGTTATATTCATTGTTTGCCAGCATTTAAGTAATCACTTTCTTTGTTGCTAACTTACTTAAAGCATCAATTTTGCTTTATGTGAACATTGATTAAAGTTACTGCATTATCCCCCTATTTGCTACACATAAGGATTTTCATATCTGTCGTTTCTTATTATAAAATTAGAACAATTATAAGTTAAAAACAAAAAAATTCACTTATTGTGATTAATGATTATAAGTTCCCTTTCCATATTCATAAACTGACATTTTATGGCATATACTGAACGTTTTTAGATTTAAATGGCAACATTCTATTCTGTATAATCAGCAAAGGTTAAACTGAGTGAATATTGTCAATTTAATACTATTTGTTCGGACTGTGATTATTATATTCTGTGACATTCCTAGTTCAGGCTTCTACTGTTTTCCCTTGAACAACTTTGTCAGTTTGATGTCATGTATAAAACATTAGTTCACTTGGTAACAACTTAAGTATTATATATAGCCAATATGGGCTACAAGACCACAATTCCAGCTAAAGCAATTATATGACTTGTTATGCATATTGACTTGTATAAGAAAATCATCATGCTTTCCCTTGATGTTCAATATAGTGTAGGTCATTTATGATAATTTAAAACAGTAGTGTTATACACAAGCCTATGTTATTAAACTGAGTGTCTATGGTCTAGTTAATACTATTTGTTCAGAATATGATTGTTACATTCTGTGACATTTCAAGTTCAATCTTCTATTGTTTCTCTTGAACAACTTTGTCAGTTTGATGTCATGTATAAAACAGTTACCTTGGTAACCATTTAAGTATTATATATGGTCAAGATGGGTTACAAAGACTACAATTCAAGTTAAAGCAATTACATGACTTGTTATGCACATTTACTTACATAAGAAAATCATCATGCTTCCCCTTGATGTTCAATATAGTGCAAGTCATTTATGACAAGTTAAGACAGTAGTGTTTACACAAGCCCATGTTATTAAATCCTGCCTTCAATATGACGATTGCATATTTTATGTCTAGATTTACTAAAAATCATACATTATATAACTACTGTGTGCGCTTTTTTTTTTTTTGGCTGTTGCTTATTTGAGAGACCACAAGCTGTGATGCTTATTCTTATTATTGGCTCCTTCCAAGCATGTTTATACAGTCCATATACTTTAAATTATGAGACCCTTCTAGTTTCTTATTTGTTGTAAGTATATTTCCATCCTTACATACACACATCAGTACTTCAAGCACGGGCAACAATGTTCATCCAGTTTTGCCAGAATACCATTCACTAGTTCATGTGGTGTGTTTCCAGGCTGTTCTTAAAATATCAAAACCAATATTTGTCCTGTTACATTTTACCAGCCTGTTCCATGCAGTGGCCACTCTGCCAGTGAACCAATAAACACACCTTCCGTTCCCACAGATATTTCCATGAAGGAAATCTGATGACTCTCAAGCACTTCCCGGCAACCCCAAACACCACTAGAATCAGCTATCCCCATATGCCCAACACGTCCGAGCAAGCTTACCTCCCAGACCACTGCAAAGGGTACTGCACAAGAACATGTGCTCTTAGTCTTCCACAATAACTCAGACTTTCACTCTTATGTAAGTCCTTAATGTGTTTGGACCAAAATACATTTTAAATATAAAATTGCGCTTATTATTGTTTTATCATGAATCAACTTCATGAGCTATATGATGTTTTGGGAGACCATCATTATGTGTACATGTGCTTTAAAACAGCCCTTTTACATATATATATATATATATATATACACATACACACACCTATATATATATATATATATATATATATTTTTTTTTTTCTAAAAAAAAAAACAAACTTCATTGCCAATAATAATCTCGGACGCTCCTCAGAACCGTTAAGCATTATCATCACTCTGTCTCCATAACCATAGTAACCTGGGAGCATCCGTTTCTGTTAGTGTGTCTGTGTACTTCATACCAGAGGCTTGCAATGCACATGAAGCAAAGCTTCACTTCACCGCAACTTCAAGCTTAAATTCCCTCCCTTTCAGTCAGCCAGCAGCCAGGAAAAGAACAGAGACCAAACAAATCAAAAACATCCCAACAAGCCACTAATCAAGCGATAACGCATTCTTCCAGCCATCATTCGGCAGATGTATAAACAAACTATTCTCTGCCAAAATATTCCAAATCACAGTTTTATCCACCCCCATCCCCTGGATCCAGGCTAAAACACCAAATGTCTCTTCCTAATACACAAGCATCAGTAAACCTTGATCACAAGCCACAACTCACAGCTTCCCACACACACCATGTCAGGCTTAATCAAACAGCACTCAAAGCTATGATATCTGCCATAATTGGTATGAACTATGTTTAGACAGAATAATAATGACATTTGTACTAGCTGCCAGACATGGCTGCATCCACGCACACCATATCAGGATTGATCAAACAGCACTCGTAGCTATGATACCTGCCATAACTGATTTTAACTATATTTAGACAGAATGATGATGACATTTGTACTAAGAGCTTGCTACAATTACTTAACCAGGATATACATGATATTTCTAAATCAGACTACCTGAAGAAGGCATTATTCTCCATGACAGCATTTTTTTTCAAAACACTCTACTGTTACTGCTGTTATATATGATAATTTGTTACATTTGAGTCTGAACTCTGATGAATGGTACCTCGTTGAATTAATTAATTACTTAAATTGTTATAAGTAAAATCAATAAAAAAATGAACAAGATAAATACTCATAGAGTTCAAGTAGGGGAATAGAAACTTCTATGTTTACATTACATGTTGCTTTGTTTGGCTTATATACAATGTAAACAGTAACCCATCTTGACCTACCTTTGTTTGTGAAGAATTAGTGGACTCTGAACATTCTGAATAAGTCATTACTGTTTCTCAGTTGTTAAAGAAACCCTCCAATAAAAACAGATAACAAGTGATGTACCATATCAGCTGATACCGGAGAGATGTAGATGCAGAGTTATTTATTTTTTTTTTTTTGGGACAGCTATCTTGGCGTCAGTTTTTTGTTTCTTCTTCTAGAATCAGTTCAATGATTTGTTTCTTTTATTTTCTTGAGTAGGAGCCATCCATTCCATTTCTTCTGGGATAGACACTATGTTGTTTTTGATGAATATTGTAGCTTCTAAGTCATTAAAGGTTCTCATCTCATTGGCAACAAGTATTTTTATCTTGGTTGGAAAGCCCAGCTGTGCTTTAATGTTGTATTAACAGTTTTATTATTGGCCAGACTTTTTCCTTTGTTCTAGTATTCTGGAAGAATAACAGTCATCAAACCTTATCAGGCTTTGATTGTATTTTAAGGGTGATTTTCTCCAAGCTCTATGCGTCCCTACAATTCCAAATGAAAGTCCCCCTTTCAAGTCTAAAAATTCAGGAATCCAGTTTAAGAATGAAATAATGTCTTCGCCTTCAGTGTTTTCAGGCAGACCAAAGATCCTTATGCTCTTTCTCCTTTCCCTGTTTTCTAAGTCATCCATTTTGTTAAGCAGCCATATATTTGGTTTAAGCAGAAATTCCTTTTGGAGTTCTTCCTCTGAGTCACCCTTCAATGTCATTTAGAGAAGTCTCTTTACTTATTTTTGTATGGTGTTGCTGTAATAGTTCCTTAAGAGTATCACTCTGTTTTTGAGAATTTAATTTGAGGTTTTCCAAGTCATTTTTAAAGCCATCCATCTTCAAAGATAGCCCCTGTAAGGTTGATGGCATTAATTGCAGTTCTTTTTTCAAAGCAGCATCTGGATGAGAATTCCTTGAGTTGCTCATATTCCAGTGACTCAATAAATCTCCAGGTTACTTGACAGGAAAATTTTTGTACATCTCCACCAAAATTGATATTTATGTAGTTGAGCAGTTTATCTATAGATTTCTGACATTTTAAACTTGAAAATAAATTTTCCTATATTATTATACTAGTTTATAGAGCTCTCAAAATTCACTGCTCTCAGTTGGCCATCTAGGCTCCGCCCCTTAACCCTATTATTCTGATATTCTGACATACATATTCTTCTGGTTCTGTTACGCATTTCACACTTCTCCATAACATACCACAAAGCATTATATATCACTATTAAATACTTTTGTTAACATCCCCTACCATAAGTTTCACATTCTCCATTTTACTTATAGCATCATTCACAATTTCTCTTGCAATCAATTTTATGCATACTAACTTTCTTCTGCAATATCCCTCATCCTTCTTTCCGTTCTCCTGTATATTATTCTTATAAAAATATATAATGCATGTTTTAGAGTGATAGGTTTCCATCTTATTTAATTCTTCTCATCTTTCTTCCATATACATTTAAATATATCACTACATATCTCTTCATAAACAAAACCTTCATTCAACTATTCAGTACATTTACAAAATACCCTCCTTGGTAGCCTGTTTTCTTGTACCATATGGGCCTAATAGTGAATCAACATTTACTTAAAAACTTTATCCAAGGTACTATTTCTTTTTCAAATTCTAACTTTTTCTGGAAAAATTCTTTAGCTTCCATTCTCTCTTGTTTTCTAATACTTTTATACATATTTCCACATGCTGTATTACAATATTCAATTTGCTTTTGTGTTATTTTTACCTGTCCTTTTTACCTTTTTCATTTCTATCATTATACTAATACCCTCCTTAACTTTTTTCCCTGTATTTCTTTTAAATATTTTTCCATATCTTAATACTCTCTTGAATTCTCTAAATTCTCATACAGTCCTAGAAATGTTCCCATATTTCACTTTCTCTTATTTACTTATATAATCTTACCAGTGAAAAAAAGCACTTTTTATACTTCTTTTTAAATTCAATCTACCACTCAAACCCATTTTTATAAGTCCCTCATGGTTACATAATCCTTCCTTAACTGCAATACTTCCCACTCTCCAGTTTCACCCCATAATTTCTCATTCATTTTTTTAATTTCTTTTCCTATTTTAATATATTCTGTTTCTTCAGTCACCTCCATCCATATTGCTAAAGTGGCCTAAGAAAGCCATCACAACTATATCACCATCTGCTACCCCTAAACCTTCTGATAACATAAAATAACCAATTCAGATCTAAGTGCCCCTTGTACAAATCCATTGACTTTTGTTCTACATTGCTAATTTACCATATTTTATTACTGCCTGTATTTTTTTACATCTCCCCCTTTAATAATGATTAAAGCCCCCTGAAATTATATTTTTCATGTTAACCACTGTATAGTCTAACATCTGATTAAATAGATTATCTTGTTTCCAGTTAGTTGCTTATGCATACAATGCTATAATTCAATAAACATGTTCTTTCCACTTCACATCCATAACCAAACCTTCTTAACATTACGCCTAGAATTTTCATTGCTTCTTTACACGGCCACTCCAGAACAACTTTCACTTCATAAATTTCATATTGTATTTCCACTCCACAATTCTTCTGTTTGCAGTCTTTCTTAATTTGTCAGGAATCTTACATCCTCTGATGCAACACCCACATCACATTTAGCACACCATTCTAGTCTTTCTTAGTGTTAGTACTCCTGACATTTACTGAAAATACTGAAATTGTTGCTTTTCCTTCTTTTTAAGATGAGAAAGAATATTTTTAAATCTTCATTTTTCTTATTTTTTACTCTCTTCCCCATTGAATATTTTTCCTGGGTTTATGTACAAACAAACCTTGATCCTCAGAAACAGATTTTTAATTGACTAAAACTACAAAAAAATTCTTACTGTCAATCCCTTCTCCTGACTTCTCTTCCTGAATGCAGTTTTTCTCTTTTCCTCCTTTTCTTGTCTTTTCTTCTACAGTTTTCTTATTCACCTAGTTCACCATCTCCCTCAGCCTCTTCTTGTTCTTCCTCATATAGGTTTCATTCCTTTTCCCCTTTTTTTCATTTACTGTTTGCTGTTGACAGTCCATCAAAAGTATCTTTTGTTGTTATACAACCTGCATCCAGCCACACACCTTGTTGTATTGTCTTTCCTCTCCACACTGGTTACATTGCATCTTTCCACAACCCTTAATTAAATGAGAAAAATCTCCACAAAAGAAACACGATTTAAGCTAGCTGCCATATTTTAATATTTTTCTGTCTAGTCACAGAGGAACAACACTTGGCAAGTGCTGTTTTACCATGTTTTTTCACATTTCAAAATACCTTCCAACCTCCACCCTCCATTCCATTAGTCACTCATCTCTAACTTTCGCAATTTTATCAAAACAAATCCTACATGCATTATCATCATCTTCCAGTTCATTTCCAAACTGCAAAGTAACATTAACATTTAAGTTATTACCAGAAAACAAATGACTGCTCCATGGTTAAATGTCCTCCTTTTTGTCACAGTTTCGGAACTTTCATCATCAGTCCCTCAGATTCACATATTAAGTCACA